>NC_059083.1:2541011-2604590 GCF_020497125.1 Mauremys mutica
CAACCTCTACGGCGTCTCCGGCCGCAAGCGCCTCGGCCCCGTCTCCACCGACGCCGTCACAGGTCAGCGGCTGCGCCCAGATGCCTGGGTCTCTTGGCTGCTCTGGCTCCTCAACCTTCACATCTCTTTCCAGCACCGCTTGTGCCCTTGCTCATCACTACAACCCACAGCACGGGCGTGCGCTGTGTGTCTGTCTGTGCTGAGCACCCGGCCTCCAACCTCTCCCCAGGGTCCTGGGGCTGCGTCCTCCTTCTCCTTCCACGCTCCGTCTCCTTCCACCCTCTCTCTCTTTCTGCCTTCAGCTTCTCTCAATCTCAGGCAACGGCTCTTTCTAACCTTTCTACCATCTGTCCATACAATGTCCTTCTTTGAGCTCCTTCAGTGTCCTGCTTCTGCCTTCCAGATAGTTTGCGCCTTTCCTTCTGCCTCTCCTTCTTTCTCTCTGTCCATCGTCTCTGAATCTAGGGATCCCATCCCATCCCCTCACCAACCTACTCCTCATATCTCCTTCTCCTCTGCTTTCACTCTCTATCTGCTCCATCCAGTTCTCTCCTTTCCTTCCTCTACGCTGTTTGTTCAACATTCCTTGTCCACCATTCTTCTGTTTCCTCCCTCTCATGCTTTCATTCTCCCCTTCCCTTCCCGATCTCTCTCTCTCTGTCTCCCCACTTCCCTCGGATTCTTTCTTCTACTTTCCTTCCTCTTTCTTCCTTTGCTGCTTCCCCCTTTTCTCTCTTCCGTTTCCTCGTACGTTTCCCCTCCTTCCTCATTCATTATTTCTTTTTTTGCATTTGAGTCTTTATTTTTTTCTCCACTCTTCTGCTTTCTCTTCCCACCAATTGTTGCCTTTTATCCCAGACAGTGATCTGCGCCTTTCACTCCCCTCTCTCTGTTCCAGCCGCGGCACCGACGGAGGCGGTACCCACCGCCCAGCCCAGCCTGGGGGAGCTCTCAGCCTCTGACGTCACCCACGACTCCACCCTGCTCTCCTGGACCGTCCAGGCCGGGAACTTCGACTCCTTCCTCGTCCAGTACAAGGACGCGCAGGGCAAACCCCAGGCGCTGCCCATGGACGGGGGATCCCGCACGGTCACCGTCACCAACCTGGCCCCCTCCCGCAGATACAAGTTCAACCTCTACGGCATCTCCGGCCGCAAGCGCCTCGGCCCCATCTCCACCGACACCATCACAGGTCACTGACTGCTCCCGGGATGCTGGTCCCTTCCCCTCCCACCCCCTTTGCTTTGCAGTGGGTGAGGACAGCAGCCCCAGCGGGGACCTTCCTGGGAGGATGCTTCCCAGATTCCAACCTCCATGACCTGTCTACCGGCCATTCAACAGATGGAGGAGTGTGGATGGAAGTGTGTGGGTGGATTGACAGACAGTCAGAGAGATCAGTGTGTATGAAGCAGATGGAATGAACAGATAGATGAGTATGGAGTGAATGATTGAATGAAAAGATACATGGATGGCTGTCTATAGGGATCAGTGGGGATGGATGGATGGGGATGGTCATGGATGGATGGATAGGTAAATGGAAGGCTGTCAGTGGGGGTGGATGGATGGATGGATGAGCAGATGCATGGATGTCTACTGGTATGGATGGGAATGGATGGATTGATGGTCATGGATTGATAGATGGATGTGTTTGGGAATGGATGGGGATGGAGTGAATGGATAGACGAATGAACGTGGATGGGGATGGATGGATGTGTATGGGGATGGAGCGGCTGGATTGATGGGTTGATGTGTATGGGGATGGAGTGGATGGATGTGGATGTGGATGGGGATGGATGGATAAGGAGATGGATGGGGATGGATGTATGGATAAGGAGATGGATGAATGTGGATGGGGATGGATGGATAAGGAGATTGATGGATGTGGATGGGGATGGATGGATAAGGAGATGGATGGGGATGGATGTATGGATAAGGAGATGGATGAATGTGGATGGGGATGGATGGATAAGGAGATGGATGAGGATGGATGGATAAGGAGAGGGATGGATGGGGATGGAGATGGATGGATGTGGATGAGGATGGATGGATGAGGAGAGAGATGGATGTGGATGAGGATCGATGGATAAGGAGATGGATGGATGTGGATGGGGATGGATGGATAAGGAGAGGGATGGAGATGGAGCGGATGGACAGATGCGTGTTGATGGATGGGGGGCTGTATCTGGGAACGCATCGAATGATCTGCGCCCTTCACTCCCCTCTCTCTGTTCCAGCCGCGGCACCGACGGAGGAGGTACCCACGGCCCAGCCCAGCCTGGGGGAGCTCTCGGCCTCCGACGTCACCCACGACTCCATCCTGCTCTCCTGGACCATCCAGGACGGGGACTTCGACTCCTTCCTCCTGCAGTACAAGGACGCGGAGGGCAAACCCCAGGCGCTGCCCGTGGATGGGGGATCCCGCACGGTCACCGTCACCAACCTGGCCCCCTCCCGCAGATACAAGTTCAACCTCTACGGCATCTCCGGCCGCAAGCGCCTCGGACCCGTCTCCACTGACACCGTCACAGGTCACTGGCTGCTCCCGTGACGCCGGCCCCTTCCCCTCCCACCCCCTTTGCTTTGCAGTGGGTGAGGACAGCAGCCCCAGCGGGGACCTTCCTGGGAGGATGCTTCCCAGATTCCAACCTCCATGACCTGTCTACCGGCCATTCAACAGATGGAGGAGTGTGGATGGAAGTGTGTGGGTGGATTGACAGACAGACGGAGAGATCAGTGTGTATGAAGCAGATGGAATGAATAGATAGATGAGTATGGAGTGAATTGTGATGGAGCAGGGGCTGTCTGTGTGCTTGGTAGGCAGAGACAGGTATGCAGCTGTAACATGAGCCTGGCCTGGGGGAGGGGAGGTCTCACCTCTGGCTGTGGCTAGACAAAGGGAAGTGGGTAGTGGAGTCACTCTTCGGTTTTGGGAGCTGGGAGGTGGGGTTTCAGGGGATCCTAGGCTGGGATCCAAGCACCCTGAACCCCCAGAAAGGCCAGATTGAGGGGTCCTGACTCTGCACGCAAGCTGGGCTGTATCCTGTGTTCCTGTTGTTCCATAAACCTTCTGTTTTACTGGCTGGCTGAGAGTCACCGTGAGTTCGGGAAGAGGGGTGCAGGGCCGGACTCCCCCACACCCCGTGACATGAATGAATGAATGAAAAGATACATGGATTGTCACGGAGTGTGGGGGAGTCCGGCCCTGCACCCCTCTTCCTGGGACTCACAGTGACTCTCAGCCAGCCAGTAAAACAGAAGGTTTATTGGACAACAGGAGCACAGGATACAGCAGAGCTCATGTTCAGAGCCAGGACCCCTCAATCTGGCCCTTCTGGGGGGTTCAGGGTGCTTGGATCCCAGCCTAGGATCCCCTAAACTCCCACCACCCAGCTCCCAAACCAAAACTGACCCACCCCTCCCCACTCGGCTCTCAGACTTTGTCTAGCTCCCTGGGCCAAGGTGTTGACCTCCCCTCCCCCCTGCCTAGCTCAGGTTACAGGCTGAATACCTGTCCCTCACCTACAGTCCTCCCCGGCTCTCCCAACCCCCACACAGACAGTCCCTGCTCCATCACGTGGATGGCTGTCTATAGGGATCAGTGGGGATGGATGGGTGGGGATGGTCATGGCTGGATGGATAGGTAGATGGAAGGCTGTCAGTGGGGGTGAATGGATGGATGGATGAACAGATGCATGGATGTCTACTGGTATGGATGGGAATGGATGGATGTGGATGGGGATGGATGGATAAGGAGATGGATGGATGGGGATGGATGGATAAGGAGATGGATGGGGATGGAGCGGATGGACAGATGCGTGTTGATGGATGGGGGGCTGTATCTGGGAACGCATGGAATGATCTGCGCCCTTCACTCCCCTCTCTCTGTTCCAGCCGCGGCACCGACGGAGGCAGTACCCATGGCCCAGCCCAGCCTGGGGGAGCTCTCGGCCTCCGACGTCACCCACGACTCCACCCTGCTCTCCTGGACCGTCCAGGCCGGGAACTTCGACTCCTTCCTCCTCCAGTACAAGGACGCGCAGGGCAAACCCCAGGCGCTGCCCGTGGACGGGGGATCCCGCACGGTCACCGTCACCAACCTGGCCCCCTCCCGCAGATACAAGTTCAACCTCTACGGCATCTCCGGCCGCAAGCGCCTCGGCCCCGTCTCCACCGACGCCGTCACAGGTCAGCGGCTGCTCCCGTGACGCCGGCCCCTTCCCCTCCCACCCCCTTTGCTTTGCAGTGGGTGAGGACAGCAGCCACCAGCGGGGACCTTCCTGGGAGGATGCTTCCCAGATTCCAACCTCCATGACCTGTCTACCGGCCACTCAACAGATGGAGGAGTGTGGATGGAAGTGTGTGGGTGGATTGACAGACAGACGGAGAGATCAGTGTGTATGAAGCAGATGGAATGAATAGATAGATGAGTATGGAATGAATGAATGAAAAGATACATGGATGGCTGTCTATAGGGATCAGTGGGGATGGATGGATGGGGATGGTCATGGATGGATGGATAGGTAGATGGAAGGCTGTCAGTGGGGGTGAATGGATCGATGGATGTATATGGGGAGGAATGGATGGATGGATGAACAGATGCAAGGATATCTACTGGTATGGATGGGAATGGATGGATTGATGGTCATGGATAGATGGATGTGTTTGGGAATGGATGGGGATGGAGCGAATGGATAGACGAATGAACGTGGATGGGGATGGATGGATGTGTATGGCGATGGAGCGGCTGGATTGATGGGTTGATGTGTATGGGGATGGAGTGGATGGATGTGGATGGGGATGGATGGATAAGGAGATGGATGGATGTGGATGGGGATGGATGGATAAGGAGAGGGATGGGGATGGAGCGGATGGACAGATGCGTGTGGATGGATGGGGGGCTGTATCTGGGAACGCATCGAATGATCTGCGCCCTTCACTCCCCTCTCTCTGTTCCAGCCGCGGCACCGACGGAGGAGGTACCCATGGCCCAGCCCAGCCTGGGGGAGCTCTCAGCCTCTGACGTCACCCACGACTCCACCCTGCTCTCCTGGACCGTCCAGGACGGGGACTTCGACTCCTTTCTCGTCCAGTACAAGGACGCGCAGGGCAAACCCCAGGCGCTGCCCGTGGATGGGGGATCCCGCACGGTCACCGTCACCAACCTGGCCCCCTCCCGCAGATACAAGTTCAGCCTCTACGGCATCTCCGGCCGCAAACGCCTTGGCCCCGTCTCCACCGACACCGTCACAGGTCACTGGCTGCTCCCGTGACGCCGGCCCCTTCCCCTCCCACCCCCTTTGCTTTGCAGTGGGTGAGGACAGCAGCCACCAGCGGGGACCTTCCTGGGAGGATGCTTCCCAGATTCCATCCTCCATGACCTGTCTACCGGCCACTCAACAGATGGAGGAGTGTGGATGGAAGTGTGTGGGTGGATTGACAGACAGACGGAGAGATCAGTGTGTATGAAGCAGATGGAATGAATAGATAGATGAGTATGGAATGAATGAATGAAAAGATACATGGATGGCTGTCTATAGGGATCAGTGGGGATGGATGGATGGGGATGGTCATGGATGGATGGATAGGTAGATGGAAGGCTGTCAGTGGGGGTGAATGGATCGATGGATGTATATGGGGAGGAATGGATGGATGGATGAACAGATGCAAGGATATCTACTGGTATGGATGGGAATGGATGGATTGATGGTCATGGATAGATGGATGTGTTTGGGAATGGATGGGGATGGAGCGAATGGATAGACGAATGAACGTGGATGGGGATGGATGGATGTGTATGGCGATGGAGCGGCTGGATTGATGGGTTGATGTGTATGGGGATGGAGTGGATGGATGTGGATGGGGATGGATGGATAAGGAGATGGATGGATGTGGATGGGGATGGATGGATAAGGAGAGGGATGGGGATGGAGCGGATGGACAGATGCGTGTGGATGGATGGGGGGCTGTATCTGGGAACGCATCGAATGATCTGCGCCCTTCACTCCCCTCTCTCTGTTCCAGCCGCGGCACCGACGGAGGAGGTACCCATGGCCCAGCCCAGCCTGGGGGAGCTCTCAGCCTCTGACGTCACCCACGACTCCACCCTGCTCTCCTGGACCGTCCAGGACGGGGACTTCGACTCCTTCCTCGTCCAGTACAAGGACGCGCAGGGCAAACCCCAGGCGCTGCCCGTGGATGGGGGATCCCGCACGGTCACCGTCACCAACCTGGCCCCCTCCCGCAGATACAAGTTCAGCCTCTACGGCATCTCCGGCCGCAAACGCCTTGGCCCCGTCTCCACCGACACCGTCACAGGTCACTGGCTGCTCCCGTGACGCCGGCCCCTTCCCCTCCCACCCCCTTTGCTTTGCAGTGGGTGAGGACAGCAGCCACCAGCAGGGACCTTCCTGGGAGGATGCTTCCCAGATTCCATCCTCCATGACCTGTCTACCGGCCATTCAACAGATGGAGGAGTGTGGATGGAAGTGTGTGGGTGGATTGACAGACAGACGGAGAGATCAGTGTGTATGAAGCAGATGGAATGAATAGATAGATGAGTATGGAGTGAATGAATGAATAGATACATGGATGGCTGTCTATAGGGATCAGTGGGGATGGATGGATGGGGATGGTCATGGCTGTATGGATAGGTAGATGGAAGGTTGTCAGTGGGGGTGGATGGATGGATGGATGGATGTCTTTGGGGAGCAATGGATGGATGGATGAGCAGATGCATGGATATCTACTGGTATGGATGGGAATGGATGGATTGATGGTCATGGATAGATGCATGTGTATGGGGATAGAGTGGCTGGATTGATGGGTTGATGTGTATGGGGATGGAGTGGATGGATGTGGATGGGGATGGATGGATAGATGGGTGGATGGAGATGGATGTATGGATAAGGAGATGGATGGATGTGGATGGGGATAGATGGATAAGGAGATGGATGGATGTGGATGGGGATGGAGAGGATATGGAGTTGGATGGATGTGGATGGATAAGGAGATGGATGGTTGTGGATGGGGATGGATGAATAAGAAGATGGATGGATGGGGATGGATAAGGAGATGGATGGATGGGGATGGATGGATAAGGAGATGGATGGATGGGGATGGAGCGGATGGACAGATGCGTGTTGATGGATGGGGGGCTATATCGGGGAACGCATGGAATGATCTGCGCCCTTCACCCCTCTCTCTCTGTTCCAGCCGCGGCACCGACGGAGGCAGTACCCACGGCCCAGCCCAGCCTGGGGGAGCTCTCGGCCTCCGACGTCACCCATGACTCCACCCTGCTCTCCTGGACGGTCCAGGCCGGGGACTTCGACTCCTTCCTCGTCCAGTACAAGGACGCACAGGGCAAACCCCAGGCGCTGCCCGTGGATGGGGGATCCCGCACGGTCACCGTCACCAACCTGGCCCCGTCCCGCAGATACAAGTTCAACCTCTACGGCATCTCCGGCCGCAAGCGCCTCGGCCCCATCTCCACCGACACCGTCACAGGTCAGCGGCTGCTCCTGGGATGCTGGTCCCTTCCCCTCCCACCCTCTTTGCTTTGCAGTGGGTGAGGACAGCAGCCACCAGCGGGGACCTTCCTGGGAGGATGCTTCCCAGATTCCAACTTCCATGACCTGTCTACCGGCCATTCAAGAGATGGAGGAGTGTGGATGGAAGTGTGTGGGTGGATTGACAGACAGACGGAGAGATCAGTGTGTATGAAGCAGATGGAATGAATAGATAGATGAGTATGGAGTGAATGATTGAATGAAAAGATACATGGATGGCTGTCTATAGGGATCAGTGGGGATGGATGGATGGGGATGGTCATGGATGGATGGATAGGTAGATGGAAGGCTGTCAGTGGGGGTGGATGGATGGATGTCTATGGGGAGGAATGGATGGATGGATGAGCAGATGCATGGATATCTACTGGTATGGATGGGAATGGATGGATTGATGGTCATGGATAGATGGATGTGTTTGGGAATGGATGGGGATGGAGCGAATGGATAGACGAATGAACGTGGATGGGGATGGATGGATGTGTATGGGGATGGAGCGGCTGGATTGATGGGTTGATGTGTATGGGGATGGAGTGGATGGATGTGTATGGGGATGGATGGATAAGGAGATGGATGGGGATGGATGGATAAGGAGATGGATGGATGTGGATGGGGATGGATGGATAAGGAGATGGATGGATGTGGATGGGGATGGATTGATAAGGAGAGGGATGGGGATGGAGTGGATGGACAGATGCGTGTGGATGGATGGGGGGCTGTATCTGGGAACGCATGGAATGATCTGCGCCCTTCACCCCCCTCTCTCTGTTCCAGCCGCAGCACCGACGGAGGCAGTACCCACGGCCCAGCCCAGCCTGGGGGAGCTCTCGGCCTCCGATGTCACCCACGACTCCATCCTGCTCTCCTGGACCGTCAAGGCCGGGGACTTCGACTCCTTCCTCCTCCAGTACAAGGACGCACAGGGCAAACCCCAGGCGCTGCCTGTGGACGGGGGATCCCGCACGGTCACCGTAACCAACCTGGCCCCCTCCCGCAGATACAAGTTCAGCCTCTACGGCATCTCCGGCCGCAATCGCCTCGGCCCCGTCTCCACCGACACCGTCACAGGTCACTGGCTGCTCCCGGGATGCTGGCCCCTTCCCCTCCCACCCCCTTTG
Source organism: Mauremys mutica (assembly GCF_020497125.1). NCBI lineage: Eukaryota > Metazoa > Chordata > Testudines > Geoemydidae > Mauremys > Mauremys mutica. Next base: position 2,549,695 of record NC_059083.1, read on the forward strand.
CTTTGCAGTGGGTGAGGACAGCAGCCCCAGCGGGGACCTTCCTGGGAGGATGCTTCCCAGATTCCAACCTCCATGACCTGTCTACCGGCCATTCAACAGATGGAGGAGTGTGGATGGAAGTGTGTGGGTGGATTGACAGACAGACGGAGAGATCAGTGTGTATGAAGCAGATGGAATGAATAGATAGATGAGTATGGAGTGAATGAATGAATGAAAAGATACATGGATGGCTGTCTATAGGGATCAGTGGGGATGGATGGATGGGGATGGTCATGGATGGATGGATAGGTAGATGGAAGGCTGTCAGTGGGGGTGAATGGATGGATGGATGTCTATGGGGAGGAGTGGATGGATGGATGAGCAGATACATGGATGTCTACTGGTATGGATGGTAATGGATGGATTGATGGTCATGGATAGATGGATGTGTTTCGGGAAGGATGGGGATGGAGCGAATAGATAGACGAATGGAAGTGGATGGGGATAGATGGATGTGTATGGGGATGGAGGGGCTGGATTGGTGGGTTGATGTGTATGGGGATGGAGTGGATGGATGTGTATGGGGATAGATGGATAAGGAGATGGATGGATGGGGATGGGGAAAGTTGGATAAGAAGATGGATGGATGTGGATGAGGATGGATGGATAAGGAGATGGATGGGGATTGATGTATAAGGAGAGGGATGGATGTGGATGGAGATGGATGGATGTGGACGGGGATGGATAGGGATGGGGATGGATGGATAAGGAGATGGATGGATGAGGATGAGGATAGATGGATAAGGAGATGCATGGATGTGGATGGGGATGGATGGGGATGGATGGATAAGGAGATGGATGGATGTGGATGGGGATGGATGGATAAGGAGATGGATGGATGTGGATGGATAAGGAGATGGATGGATGTGGATGGGGATGGATGGATAAGGAGATGGATGGGGATGTATGGATAAGGAGATGGATGGATGTGGATGGGGATGGATGGATAAGGAGATGGATGGGGATGGATGTATGGATAAGGAGATGGATGAATGTGGATGGGGATGGATGGATAAGGAGATTGATGGATGTGGATGGGGATGGATGGATAAGGAGATGGATGGGGATGGATGTATGGATAAGGAGATGGATGAATGTGGATGGGGATGGATGGATAAGGAGATGGATGAGGATGGATGGATAAGGAGAGGGATGGATGGGGATGGAGATGGATGGATGTGGATGAGGATGGATGGATGAGGAGAGAGATGGATGTGGATGAGGATCGATGGATAAGGAGATGGATGGATGTGGATGGGGATGGATGGATAAGGAGAGGGATGGGGATGGAGCGGATGGACAGATGCGTGTTGATGGATGGGGGGCTGTATCTGGGAACGCATCGAATGATCTGCGCCCTTCACCCCCCTCTCTCTGTTCCAGCCGCGGCACCGACGGAGGAGGTACCCATGGCCCAGCCCAGCCTGGGGGAGCTCTCGGCCTCCGACATCACCCACGACTCCATCATTCTCTCCTGGAGCATCGAGGCTGGGGACTTCGACTCCTTCCTCCTCCAGTACAAGGACGCGCAGGGCAAACCCCAGGCGCTGCCCGTGGAAGGGGGATCCCGCACGGTCACCGTCACCAACCTGGCCCCCTCCCGCAGATACAAGTTCAGCCTCTACGGCATCTCCGGCCGCAAGCGCCTCGGCCCCATCTCCACCGACGCCATCACAGGTCAGCGGCTGCTCCCGTGACGCCGGCCCCTTCCCCTCCCACCCCCTTTGCTTTGCAGTGGGTGAGGACAGCAGCCACCAGCAGGGACCTTCCTGGGAGGATGCTTCCCAGATTCCAACCTCCATGACCTGTCTACCGGCCATTCAACAGATGGAGGAGTGTGGATGGAAGTGTGTGGGTGGATTGACAGACAGACAGAGAGATCAGTGTGTATGAAGCAGATGGAATGAATAGATAGATGAGTATGGAGTGAATGAATGAATGAAAAGATACATGGATGGCTGTCTATAGGGATCAGTGGGGATGGATGGATATGGATGGTCATGGATGGATGGATAGGTAGATGGAAGACTGTCAGTGGGGGTGGATGGATGGATGGATGTCTATGGGGAGGAATGGATGGATGGATGAGCAGATACATGGATGTCTACTGGTATGGATGGGAATGGATGGGTTGATGGTCATGGATTGATAGATGGATGTGTTTGGGGATGGATGGGGATGGAGCGAATGGATAGACGAATGGACGTGGATGGGTATGGATGGGGATGGAGCGGCTGGATTGATGGGTTGATGTGTATGGGGATGGATGGATAGATGGGTGGATGGGGATGGATGGATGGATAAGGAGATGGATGGATGTGTATGGGGATGGATGAATAAGGAGATGGATGGATGGGGATGGATGGATAAGGAGAGGGATGGATGTGGATGGAGATGGATGGATGTGGACGGGGATGGATAGGGATGGGGATGGATGGATAAGGAGATGGATGGATGTGGATGAGGATAGATGGATAAGGAGATGGATGGATGTGGATGGGGATGGGTGGATAAGGAGATGGATGGGTGTGGATGGATAAAGAGATGGATGGATGTGGATGGATGGATAAGGAGATGGATGGAAGTGGATGGATAAGGAGATGGATGGATGTGGATGGGGATGGATGGATAAGGAGATGGATGGGGATGGATGGATAAGGAGATGGATGGATGTGGATGGGGATGGATGGATAAGGAGAGGGATGGGGATGGAGCGGATGGACAGATGCGTGTGGATGGATGGGGGGCTGTATCTGGGAACGCATGGAATGATCTGCGCCCTTCACTCCCCTCTCTCTGTTCCAGCCGCGGCACCGACGGAGGCAGTACCCACGGCCCAGCCCAGCCTGGGGGAGCTCTCGGCCTCCGACGTCACCCACGACTCCATCCTGCTCTCCTGGACCGTCCAGGACGGGGACTTCGACTCCTTCCTCCTCCAGTACAAGGACGCGCAGGGCAAACCCCAGGCGCTGCCTGTGGACGGGGGATCCCGCACAGTCACCGTCACCAACCTGGCCCCCTCCCGCAGATACAAGTTCAACCTCTACGGCATCTCCGGCCGCAAACGCCTCGGCCCCGTCTCCACCGACACCGTCACAGGTCAGCGGCTGCTCCTGTGATGCTGGCCCCTTCCCCTCCCACCTCCTTTGCTTTGCAGTGTGGCAGGGATGCTGGCCACTAGGCTGGGACCTTCCTGGGAGGATGCTTCCCAGATTCCAACCTCCATGACCTGTCTACCGGCCATTCAACAGATGGAGGAGTGTGGATGGAAGTGTGTGGGTGGATTGACAGACAGATGGAGAGATCAGTGTGTATGAAGCAGATGGAATGAATAGATAGATGAGTATGGAGTGAATGAATGAATGAAAAGATACATGGATGGCTGTCTATAGGGATCAGTGGAGATGGATGGATGGGGATGGTCATGGATGGATGGATAGGTAGATGGATGTGGATGGAGATGCATGTATAAGGAGAGGGATGGATGTAGATGGGGATAGATGGATAAGGAGATGGATGGATGTGGATGGGGATGGATGGATAAGGAGATGGATGGATGTGGATGGGGATGGATGGATAAGGAGAGGGATGGATGTGGATGGAGATGGATGGATGTGGACGGGGATGGATAGGGATGGGGATGGATGGATAAGGAGATGGATGGATGTGGATGAGGATAGATGGATAAGGAGATGGATGGATGTGGATGAGGATTGATGGATAAGGAGATGGATGGATGGGGATGGGGATGGATGGATAAGGAGGTGGATGGATGTGGATGGGGATGGATGGATAAGGAGACGGATGGATGTGGATGGCGATGGATGGATGTGGACGGGGATGGATAGGGATGGGGATGGATGGATAAGGAGATGGATGGATGTGGATGAGGATAGATGGATAAGGAGATGGATGGATGTGGATGGAGATGGATGGATAAGGATATGGATGGATGTGGATGGGGATGGATGGATAAGGAGAGGGATGGATGTGGATGAGGATAGATGGATAAGGAGGTGGATGGATGTGGATGGGGATGGATGGATAAGGAGAGGGACGGATGGGGATGGAGCGGCTGGATTGATGGGTTGATGTGTATGGGGATGGATGGATAGATGGGTGGATGGGGATGGATGGATGGATAAGGAGATGGATGGATGTGTATGGGGATGGATGAATAAGGAGATGGATGGATGGGGATGGATGGATAAGGAGAGGGATGGATGTGGATGGAGATGGATGGATGTGGACGGGGATGGATAGGGATGGGGATGGATGGATAAGGAGATGGATGGATGTGGATGAGGATAGATGGATAAGGAGATGGATGGATGTGGATGGGGATGGGTGGATAAGGAGATGGATGGGTGTGGATGGATAAAGAGATGGATGGATGTGGATGGATGGATAAGGAGATGGATGGAAGTGGATGGATAAGGAGATGGATGGATGTGGATGGGGATGGATGGATAAGGAGATGGATGGGGATGGATGGATAAGGAGATGGATGGATGTGGATGGGGATGGATGGATAAGGAGAGGGATGGGGATGGAGCGGATGGACAGATGCGTGTGGATGGATGGGGGGCTGTATCTGGGAACGCATGGAATGATCTGCGCCCTTCACTCCCCTCTCTCTGTTCCAGCCGCGGCACCGACGGAGGCAGTACCCACGGCCCAGCCCAGCCTGGGGGAGCTCTCGGCCTCCGACGTCACCCACGACTCCATCCTGCTCTCCTGGACCGTCCAGGACGGGGACTTCGACTCCTTCCTCCTCCAGTACAAGGACGCGCAGGGCAAACCCCAGGCGCTGCCCATGGACGGGGGATCCCGCACGGTCACCGTCACCAACCTGGCCCCCTCCCGCAGATACAAGTTCAACCTCTACGGCATCTCCGGCCGCAAACGCCTCGGCCCCGTCTCCACCGACACCGTCACAGGTCAGCGGCTGCTCCTGTGATGCTGGCCCCTTCCCCTCCCACCTCCTTTGCTTTGCAGTGTGGCAGGGATGCTGGCCACTAGGCTGGGACCTTCCTGGGAGGATGCTTCCCAGATTCCAACCTCCATGACCTGTCTACCGGCCATTCAACAGATGGAGGAGTGTGGATGGAAGTGTGTGGGTGGATTGACAGACAGATGGAGAGATCAGTGTGTATGAAGCAGATGGAATGAATAGATAGATGAGTATGGAGTGAATGAATGAATGAAAAGATACATGGATGGCTGTCTATAGGGATCAGTGGAGATGGATGGATGGGGATGGTCATGGATGGATGGATAGGTAGATGGATGTGGATGGAGATGCATGTATAAGGAGAGGGATGGATGTAGATGGGGATAGATGGATAAGGAGATGGATGGATGTGGATGGGGATGGATGGATAAGGAGATGGATGGATGTGGATGGGGATGGATGGATAAGGAGAGGGATGGATGTGGATGGAGATGGATGGATGTGGACGGGGATGGATAGGGATGGGGATGGATGGATAAGGAGATGGATGGATGTGGATGAGGATAGATGGATAAGGAGATGGATGGATGTGGATGTGGATTGATGGATAAGGAGATGGATGGATGGGGATGGGGATGGATGGATAAGGAGACGGATGGATGTGGATGGCGATGGATGGATGTGGACGGGGATGGATAGGGATGGGGATGGATGGATAAGGAGATGGATGGATGTGGATGAGGATAGATGGATAAGGAGATGGATGGATGTGGATGGAGATGGATGGATAAGGATATGGATGGATGTGGATGGGGATGGATGGATAAGGAGAGGGATGGATGTGGATGAGGATAGATGGATAAGGAGGTGGATGGATGTGGATGGGGATGGATGGATAAGGAGAGGGATGGATGGGGATGGAGATGGATGGATAAGGAGGTGGATGGATATGGATGTGGATGGATGGATAAGGAGAGGGATGGATGGGGATGGAGATGGATGGATAAGGAGATGGATGGATGTGGATGGGGATGGATGGATAAGGAGAGGGAGGGATGTGGATGAGGATAGATGGATGTGGATGGGGATGGATGGATAAGGAGAGGGATGGATGGGGATGGAGATGGATGGATGTGGATGGGGATGGATGGATAAGGAGAGGGATGGATGTGGATGAGGATAGATGGATAAGGAGGTGGATGGATGTGGATGGATAAGGAGAGGGATGGATGGATAAGATGGATGGGAATGAAGCGGATGGACAGATGCGTGTGGATGGATGGGGGGCTGTATCTGGGAACGCATCGAATGATCTGCGCCCTTCACCCCCCTCTCTCTGTTCCAGCCGCGGCACCGACGGAGGCAGTACCCACGGCCCAGCCCAGCCTGGGGGAGCTCTCAGCCTCCGACGTCACCCACGACTCCATCCTGCTCTCCTGGACCGTCCAGGCTGGGGACTTTGACTCCTTCCTCCTCCAGTACAAGGACGCGCAGGGCAAACCCCAGGCCCTGCCTGTGGATGCGGGATCCCGCATGGTCACCGTAACCAACCTGGCCCCCTCCCGCAGATACAAGTTCAACCTCTACGGCATCTCCGGCCGCAAGCGCCTCGGCCCCGTCTCCACCGACACCGTCACAGGTCAGCGGCTGCTCCCGTGACGCCGGCCCCTTCCCCTCCCACCCCCTTTGCTTTGCAGTGGGTGAGGACAGCAGCCCCAGCGGGGACCTTCCTGGGAGGATGCTTCCCTGATTCCAACCTCCATGACCTGTCTACCGGCCATTCAACAGATGGAGGAGTGTGGATGGAAGTGTGTGGGTGGATTGACAGACAGACAGAGAGATCAGTGTGTATGAAGCAGATGGAATGAATAGATAGATGAGTATGGAGTGAATGAATGAATGAAAAGATACATGGATGGCTGTCTATAGGGATCAGTGGGGATGGATGGATGGGGATGGTCATGGATGGATGGATAGGTAGATGGAAGGCTGTCAGTGGTGGTGGATGGATGGATGGATGGATGTCTTTGGGGAGGAATGGATGGATGGATGAGCAGATACATGGATTTCTACTGGTATGGATGGTAATGGATGGATTCATGGTCATGGATTGATGGATATGTATGGGGATGGATGGGGATGGAGCGGATGGATAGATGGATGGATGCATATGTGGATTGATGGATAAGGAGATGGATGGATGTGGATGGGGATGGATGGGGATGGAGCGGATGGATAGATGGATGGATGCATATGTGGATTGATGGATAAGGAGATGGATGGATGTGGATGGGGATAAATGAATAAGGAGATAGATGGATGTGGATGGGGATGGATGGGGATGGAGCGGATGGATAGATGGATGGATGCGTATGTGGATTGATGGATAAGGAGATGGATGGATATGGATGGGGTTAGATGGATAAGGAGATGGATGGATGGGGATGGGGATAGATGGATAAGGAGATGGATGGATGAGGATGAGGATAGATGGATAAGGAGATGGATGGATGTGGATGTGGATGGGGATGGATGGAGCGGATGAATAGATCAATGGATGTGGGTGGGGATGGATGGATAAGGAGATGGATGGATGTGGATGGGGATGGATGGATAAGGAGAGGGATGGGGATGGAGCGGATGGACAGATGCGTGTGGATGGATGGGGGGCTATATCGGGGAACGCATGGAATGATCTGCGCCCTTCACCCCCCTCTCTCTGTTCCAGCCGCGGCACCGACGGAGGCAGTACCCACGGCCCAGCCCAGCCTGGGGGAGCTCTCGGCCTCCGACGTCACCCACGACTCCATCCTGCTCTCCTGGACCGTCCAGGCCGGGAACTTCGACTCCTTCCTCCTCGAGTACAAGGACGCGCAGGGCAAACCCCAGGTGCTGCCTGTGGATGGCGGATCCCGCACGGTCACCGTCACCAACCTGGCCCCCTCCCACAGATACAAGTTCAACCTCTACGGCATCTCCGGCCGCAAGCGCCTCGGCCCCATCTCCACCGACAGCGTCACAGGTCAGCGGCTGCTCCGGGGGGTGCCGAGCCCCTTCCCCTTGTACCCTGCTTTGCTGTGCAGTGTGGTGGCGACATTGGTCAGCGCTCCAGGACCATCCCAGCAAGACACTTCCAAGCCTCAGGTGTCTATGACCCTGGCTACTGATCATTCAACAGATGAGAGAAGGGATGTGTGAATGGATGGATGGATAGAGCGTGTGTGTGGATGGATGGATAGAGGGGTGTGTGTTGGTGGATGGATAGAGCGTGTGTGTGGGTGGATGGATAGAGCGTGTGTGTGGATGGATGGATAGAGGGGGGGGTGTTGGTGGATGGATAGAGGGGTGTGTGTGGATGGATGGATAGAGCGTGTGTGTGGATGGATGGATAGAGGGGTGTGTGTGGATGGATGGATAGAGGGGTGTGTGTTGGTGGATGGATAGAGCGTGTGTGTTGGTGGATGGATAGAGGGATGTGTGTGGATGGATGGATAGAGGGGTGTGTGTGGATGGATGGATAGAGGGGGGTGTGTTGGTCGATGGATAGAGGGGGGGGTGTTGGTCGATGGATAGAGGGGTGTGTGTTGGTGGATGGATAGAGGGGTGTGTGTTGGTGGATGGATAGAGGGGGGGGTGTTGGTGGATGGATAGAGGGGGGGGTGTTGGTCGATGGATAGAGGGGGGTGTGTTGGTGGATGGATAGAGCGTGTGTGTTGGTGGATGGATAGAGGGGGGGGGTGTTGGTGGATGGATGGAGGGGTGTGTGTTGGTGGATGGATGGAGGGGTGTGTGTTGGTGGATGGATGGAGGGGTGTGTGTTGGTGGATGGATAGAGGGGTTTGTGTTGGTGGATGGATGGAGGGGTGTGTGTTGGTGGATGGATGGAGGGGTGTGTGTTGGTGGAAGGATAGAGGGGGGGTGTTGGTGGATGGATGGAGGAGTGTGTGTTGGTGGATGGATCGTGGGGTGTGTGTTGGTGGATGGATGGAGGGGTGTGTGTTGGTGGATGGATAGAGGGGTGTGTGTTGGTGGATGGATGGAGGAGTGTGTGTTGGTGGATGGATAGAGGGGGGTGTGTTGGTGGATGGTTGGTGGGGTGTGTGTTGGTGGATGGATAGAGCGTGTGTGTGTTGGTGGATGGATGGAGGAGTGTGTGTTGGTGGATGGATAGAGGGGTGTGTGTTGGTGGATGGATAGAGCGTGTGTGTTGGTGGATGGATAGAGGGGGGGTGTTGGTGGATGGATGGAGGGGTGTGTGTTGGTGGATGGATGGAGGAGTGTGTGTTGGTGGATGGATAGAGGGGGGTGTGTTGGTGGATGGATGGAGGGGTGTGTGTTGGTGGATGGATAGAGCGTGTGTGTGTTGGTGGATGGATGGAGGAGTGTGTGTGGGTGGATGGATAGAGGGGTGTGTGTTGGTGGATGGATAGAGCGTGTGTGTTGGTGGATGGATAGAGGGGGGGTGTTGGTGGATGGATAGAGGGGGGTGTGTTGGTGGATGTATAGAGGGGGGTGTGTTGGTGGATGTATAGAGGGGGGGGTGTTGGTGGATGGATAGAGCGTGTGTGTTGGTGGATGGATAGAGGGGGGGTGTTGGTGGATGGATGGAGGGGTGTGTGTTGGTGGATGGATAGAGCGTGTGTGTTGGTGGATGGATAGAGCGTGTGTGTGTTGGTGGATGGATAGAGGGGGGTGTGTTGGTGGATGGATAGAGGGGGGGTGTTGGTGGATGGATGGAGGGGTGTGTGTTGGTGGATGGATGGAGGGGTGTGTGTGGATGGATGGATAGAGGGGTGTGTGTTGGTGGATGGATAGAGCGTGTGTGTTGGTGGATGGATAGAGGGGGGGTGTTGGTGGATGGATGGAGGGGTGTGTGTTGGTGGATGGATAGAGGGGGGGTGTTGGTGGATGGATGGAGGGGTGTGTGTTGGTGGATGGAGGGGTGTATCTGGGAACGGATGGAAGGACAGATGGATGGATAGAGGGGGGGTGTTGGTGGATGGATGGAGGGGGGTGTGTTGGTGGATGGATGGAGGGGGGTGTGTTGGTGGATGGATGGAGGGGTGTGTGTTGGTGGATGGATGGAGGGGGGTGTGTTGGTGGATGGATGGAGGGGTGTGTGTTGGTGGATGGATGGAGGGGGGTGTGTTGGTGGATGGATAGAGGGGGGTGTGTAGGTGGATGGATTGAGGGGGGTGTGTGTTGGTGGATGGATGGAGGGGGGTGTGTTGGTGGAGGGATGGAGGGGGGTGTGTTGGTGGATGGAGGGGTGTGTGTTGGTGGATGGATGGAGGGGGGTGTGTTGGTGGATGGATGGAGGGGGGTGTGTTGGTGGATGGATGGAGGGGTGTGTGTTGGTGGATGGATGGAGGGGTGTGTTGGTGGATGGATGGAGGGGTGTGTGTTGGTGGATGGATGGAGGGGGGTGTGTTGGTGGATGGATGGAGGGGTGTGTGTTGGTGGATGGATGGAGGGGGGTGTGTTGGTGGATGGATGGAGGGGGGTGTGTTGGTGGATGGATAGAGGGGGGGGTGTTGGTGGATGGATAGAGGGGGGGGTGTTGGTGGATGGATGGAGGGGTGTGTGTTGGTGGATGGATGGAGGGGTGTGTGTTGGTGGATGGATGGAGGGGTGTGTGTTGGTGGATGGATAGAGGGGGGGTGTTGGTGGATGGATGGAGGGGTGTGTGTTGGTGGATGGATGGAGGGGTGTGTGTTGGTGGATGGATGGAGGGGTGTGTGTTGGTGGATGGATGGAGGGGGGTGTGTTGGTGGATGGATGGAGGGGTGTGTGTTGGTGGATGGATGGAGGGGGGTGTGTTGGTGGATGGATGGAGGGGTGTGTGTTGGTGGATGGATGGAGGGGGGTGTGTTGGTGGATGGATAGAGGGGTGTGTGTTGGTGGAGGGATGGAGGGGTGTGTGTTGGTGGATGGATGGAGGGGTGTGTTGGTGGATGGATGGAGGGGGGTGTGTTGGTGGATGGATAGAGCGTGTGTGTTGGTGGATGGATAGAGCGTGTGTGTGTTGGTGGATGGATAGAGGGGTGTGTGTTGGTGGATGGATAGAGGGGGGGTGTTGGTGGATGGATGGAGGGGTGTGTGTTGGTGGATGGATGGAGGGGTGTGTGTTGGTGGATGGATGGAGGGGGGTGTGTTGGTGGATGGATGGAGGGGTGTGTGTTGGTGGATGGATGGGTGGGTGTTGGTGGATGGATGGAGGGGTGTGTGTTGGTGGATGGATAGAGCGTGTGTGTGTTGGTGGATGGATAGAGGGGTGTGTGTTGGTGGATGGATAGAGGGGGGGTGTTGGTGGATGGATGGAGGGGTGTGTGTTGGTGGATGGATGGAGGGGTGTGTGTTGGTGGATGGATGGAGGGGTGTGTGTTGGTGGATGGATGGAGGGGGTGTGTTGGTGGATGGATGGAGGGGTGTGTGTTGGTGGATGGAGGGCTGTATCTGGGAACGGATGGAAGGACAGATGGATGGGTAGAAGGGTGGATGTGTTTGAAAAGATGGGCGGCTGGGTGTGTGGGATGAATGGGTAGCAGGATGTGTGGGAAGGGACGGGTCGACACTGGGTATTAATGGAGGTGGATGGATGTGAATGAAAATGGATGATGGGGATGGGGGCGTGTGGATGGGGCTGGCTGGGTGTCACTGGGGATCTTTCCATTGATGGTGGTGGTTTTGGTTCACCCCCTTCTCTCCCGTCTCAGCTCAGCTCTGCCCGTGGTTTGTGCCGGTCGCTCTGGGCCGACCCCTCCATGGAGGCGGGGTGGCTGCGGGGAACCCAGGAATGTGGGATCCTCTTTGCAGACATGTCCCGTCCTTCCGTCTGTCTGTCCCCAGCTCTCCTTCCCAGAGTCAGGATTTGGCTGTGTCCTGGGGCCGGTCCCTGGGGCTCCCTGCCCCCTCCCCCCACTAATCCTCTCTGCAGATCCCCTCTCACTGGCAATAATCCGGCTTCCCAAGGATCGGGTGAGCCGCCCCACACCCCAGCTGCACCCTTCACCCCCCTCTCTCTGTTCCAGCCGCGGCACCGACGGAGGCAGTACCCACAGCCCAGCCCAGCCTGGGGGAGCTCTCGGCCTCCGACGTCACCCACGACTCCATCCTGCTCTCCTGGACCGTCCAGGCCGGGGACTTCGACTCCTTCCTCCTCCAGTACAAGGACGCGGAGGGCAAACCCCAGGCGCTGCCCGTGGACGGGGGATCCCGCACGGTCACCGTCACCAACCTGGCCCCCTCCCGCAGATACAAGTTCAACCTCTACGGCATCTCCGGCCGCAAGCGCCTCGGCCCCGTCTCCACCGACGCCGTCACAGGTCAGCGGCTGCGCCTGGGTGTGCCGAGCCCCTCCCCTCTGCCCCCGTTGCTGTGCAGTGCGGTCGGGTTAACACACAGGACAGGTGGAGAACGGAGCCGGTTCCCCCCTCCCCGTGCTCACGGACTCGCCTGGCATGTCCGTACCCCTGCGACAGGCACTGCTGCGTCTCAAACCCGAGTCCCCCCGATGATCGCCCAGGGGGCAGGGTCTGCTCCTGCCGGGCCCCGGCTCGCTGGCCCCTGGGGCTCGCTGGCTCTTCTCCGGGCCGGGTCGGCGCTCTGTCCGTGGGACGCTGGTCACCGCGGGGCTGGAGCTGCCGGGTCCGTGCAGCTGGCGTCTCGGAGCAGCACCAGCCCCTCCGGGGCCCGTGGGGCACAGCCGGGACCCCTGAGCCGGCCTGTGTCTGCAGCTCCCAAGCCGGGGGGTGCCTGGCCGTCCCCTTGTCGGCTGGGCCCTGCCCCCGGGCTGCCTGTCCAGGTCACCCGCCCCACGCAGCCCCCTCGATAGTGCCCAGCGGGGGGGCGTCGCTCTGCGCCCACCCGACGCCAGGCCTGGGGCGGGGCTCGGGGTCAGCTGCCGTCCATTGGGCAGGGCCCCCAGAGACTCGGCCTGGGGCTCCAGGAGCAGGGGGGGGTCACACAAATCTGCTCCCACCCCTTTCCTGCTACTTCTTTCTCCCTTTCCTACCCCCCACCCATCGCTCCTCCCCACACCTGCCTGGCCCCTGCCCTGATCTCAGCCCCACAAGCCACGTCTCTGCCCCTTTCCCTGGGGACCGGCTTTGCTCCCACTGTGCCCTCTCCCCCACCAGGGCGGCCCTCCTGCTCCAATCCCAGCCATGCTGCCTGGGTCTGCAGAGAGCCTGAGCCCATTGCTCCAGGAGGCAGGGGCTGCCCCGTATGCCTGACCCAGCGCTTCCACACCCTGTGCCCCGTCTCTCTGTTCCAGCCGCGGCGCCGCGGGACAAGGGAGCCGGGACGCAGCTACGCCTGGGGCAGCTCTCAGCCTCCAGTGTCACCCACGACTCCGCCCTGCTCTCCTGGACCGTGGAGGAGGGGACCTTTGACTCCTTCATCCTCCAGTACAAGGACGCGCAGGGCAAACCCCAGGCGCTGCCCGTGGACGGGGGATCCCGCACGGTCACCGTAACCAGCCTGGCCCCCTCCCGCAGATACAAGTTCAACCTCTACGGCATCTCCGGCCGCAAGCGCCTCGGCCCCGTCTCCACCGACGCCGTCACAGGTCAGCGGCTGCTCCCGGAGCACCAGCTCCTTCCCCCTGACCCCATTTGCTTTGCAGTGTGTTCACGACAGCAGCCACCAATCGGGACCATGGATGAATGAATGAATAGATAGATGGATGTCTGTGTATGGAAATCGGTGGGGATGGATGGATTAATGGATGGAGGGGATCTCATGGATGGATAGACTGATTAACGGACGAGTATGGGGATGGATGGACAAGGAGATGGATGGGGATCGATGGATAAGGAGATGGATGGATGTCGATGGGGATGGAGCGAATGGATAGATTAATGGCTGTGGATGGCGATGGGTGGATAAGGAGATGGATGGATGAGGAGACGGATGGATGTGGATGGGGATGGATGGATAAGGAGATGGATGGGGATGTGGGTGGGGCTGGAGCAGATGGATAGATGGATGGATGCGTATGGGGATGGATGGGGATGGAGCAGATGGATAGATTAATGGCAGTGGATGGGGATGGATGGATAAGGAGACAGATAGATGTGGATGCGGATGGGTGGAAAAGGAGATGGATGGATGCGTATGGGGATGGAGCAGATGGATAGATTAATGGCTGTGGATGGGGATGGATGGATAAGGAGACAGATGGATGCGTATGGGGATGGATGGATAAGGAGATGGATGGGGATGTGGGTGGGGCTGGAGCAGATGGATAGAGGGATGGATGCGTATGGGGATGGATGGGGATGGAGCAGATGGATAGATTAATGGCAGTGGATGGGGATGGATGGATAAGGAGACAGATAGATGTGGATGCGGATGGGTGGAAAAGGAGATGGATGGATGCGTATGGGGATGGAGCAGATGGATAGATTAATGGCTGTGGATGGGGATGGATGGATAAGGAGACAGATAGATGTGGATGGGGATGGGTGGATAAGGAGATGGATGGATGGGGATGGAGATGGATGGATGCGTATGGGGATGGATGGGGATGGAGCAGATGGATAGATTAATGGCAGTGGATGGGGATGGATGGATAAGGAGACAGATAGATGTGGATGCGGATGGGTGGATAAGGAGATGGATGGATGCGTATGGGGATGGCTGGATAAGGAGATGGATGGGGATGTGGGTGGGGCTGGAGCAGATGGATAGAGGGATGGATGCGTATGGGGTTGGATGGCGTTTACGGACTGGATGGGTGTTTTGGGGGATGCAGGGCAGACGTGTGCGTGTCTGGGTAACCCTTCTGCGGGGGGGCAGGGACAGGGGCTATGCTGGGTAAGGTCTTGGATGCCTGGATGGATGGATGTGGCTGGCCATGTGTGATGGATGGGTGGGGGAGCATATGAAGATGGTGGTTTCGGTGCTTCTGGGGCTGCATGGACAGGTGGGTGCGCACAGGGGTGGGTGGAGGAGTGGTTGGGGGTGGATGGGTGTCAATGGGGGAGGAAGGGATGGATGGAGGAGTGGTTGGGGATGGATGGACGGGCGGGTGGGTGGATGGGTGCACACAGGGGTGGGTGGAGGAGTGGTTGGGGATGGATGGGTGGATGTGGGAGGAAGGGATGGGTGGAGGAGTGGTTGGGGATGGATGGGTGGATGTGGGAGGAAGGGATGGATGGAGGAGTGGTTGGGGATGGATGGGTGGATGTGGGAGGAAGGGATGGGTGGAGGAGTGGTTGGGGATGGATGGGTGGATGTGGGAGGAAGGGATGGGTGGAGGAGTGGTTGGGGATGGATGGGTGGATGTGGGAGGAAGGGATGGGTGGAGGAGTGGTTGGGGATGGATGGACGGGCGGGTGGGTGGATGGGTGCGCACAGGGATGGATGGAGGAGTGGTTGGGGATGGATGGGTGGATGTGGGAGGAAGGGATGGGTGGAGGAGTGGTTGGGGATGGATGGGTGGATGTGGGAGGAAGGGATGGATGGAGGAGTGGTTGGGGATGGATGGGTGGATGTGGGAGGAAGGGATGGGTGGAGGAGTGGTTGGGGATGGATGGTGTCAATGGGGGAGGAAGGGATGGATGGAGGAGTGGTTGGGGATGGATGAGTGTCAGTGGGGGAGGAAGGGGTGGGTGGAGGAGTGGTTGGGGATGGATGAGTGTCAGTGGGGGAGGAAGGGGTGGGTGGAGGGGTGGTTGGGGATGGATGGATGGGCGGGTGGATGGGTGGGTGCGCACAGGGGTGGGTGGAGGAGTGGTTGGGGATGGACGGACGGGCGGTGGGTGGGTGGGTGCGCACAGGGGTGGGTGGAGGAGTGGTTGGGGATGGATGGACGGGCGGGTGGATGGGTGGGTGCGCACAGGGGTGGGTGGAGGAGTGGTTGGGGGTGGGTGGGTGTCAGTGGGGATCTTTCCATTGATATTCGTGATTTTAGTTCACCCCCTTCTCTTTCCCTCTTGTTTGTTCTTCCTTCCCCCGTCGCCTCCCGTCTCGGCTCCGCTCTCCCCGAGGCGGGTGCCGGGCGGGTGCCGGCTGCACACCGAGGCGGGTGCCGGGCGGGTGCCGGCTGCACACCGAGGCGGGTGCCGGGCGGGTGCCAGCTGCACACCGAGGCGGGTGCCGGGCGGGTGCCGGCTGCACACCGAGGCGGGTGCCAGGCGGGTGCCAGCTGCACACCGAGGCGTGTGCCAGGCGGGTGCCGGCTGCACACCGAGGCGGGTGCCGGGCGGGTGCCAGCTGCACACCGAGGCGGGTGCCGGGCGGGTGCCGGGCTGGTGCCGGCTGCACACCGAGGCGGGTGCCGGGCGGGTGCCGGGCAGGTGCCGGCTGCACAACTATGCTGCTGACGGGCGAGTGCAGGCAGCACGCCGAGTAGGGAGCCTGGCGGGTGCCAGCTGCACGCCGAGGCGGGTGCCGGGCGGGTGCCGGGCTGGTGCCGGCTGCACACCGAGGCGGGTGCCGGGCGGGTGCCGGGCGGGTGCCGGCTGCACACCGAGGCGGGTGCCGGGCGGGTGCCGGCTGCACACCGAGGCGGGTGCCGGGCGGGTGCCAGCTGCACACCGAGGCGGGTGCCGGGCGGGTGCCGGGCTGGTGCCGGCTGCACACCGAGGCGGGTGCCGGGCGGGTGCCGGGCGGGTGCCGGCTGCACACCGAGGCGGGTGCCGGGCGGGTGCCGGCTGCACACCGAGGCGGGGTGGCCGCGGGAACCCGGGGATGTGGGATGCTCTTTGCAGACCTGCCCCATCCGTCCGTCTGTCCCCAGCTCTGCTTCCCAGCAGCAGGATCCGTCACTGTCCTGGGGCCGGTCCCTGGGGCTCCCTGCCCCCCTGTCCCCCAATAACCCTCGCTGCAGAGCCCCCCTGGCTGGGAATTACCCACCCACCAAGGCCGGGGTGAGCTGCCCGACACCCCATCTGCGCCCCTCACCCCCCTCTCTCTGTTCCAGCCGTGGGGCCGCCGGAGGAGGAACCCGGCACCCAGCCCAGCCTGGGGGAGCTCTCGGCCTCCGACGTCACCCACGACTCCGTCCTGCTCTCCTGGAGCGTCCAGGCCGGGGACTTCGACTCCTTCCTCCTCCAGTACAAGGACGCGCAGGGCAACCCCCAGGCGCTGCCCGTGGACGGGGGATCCCGCACGGTCACCGTCACCAACCTGGCCCCCTCCCGCAGATACAAGTTCAACCTCTACGGCGTCTCCGGCCGCAAGCGCCTCGGCCCCGTCTCCACCGACGCCGTCACAGGTCAGCGGCTGCTCCGGGGGGAGGGTCCCAGCCAGCGCCCGCCTCCTCCCCCCCCCGCCAGGTCTTTCCCAGGCGCCCCCCCCCCAGCCCTTTGCTTTGCCCCTGGCTGCCCCCTGCCCTGCCCCCCCCAGCCCCGCGCGGCCTTTCCTCCGCCGGGATCCTTCCATTCACCCCCTTCGCCCCTTCCTCTCCTCCACATTTCCTCACCCCCCTCCCCCCGCTCCTCCGTCCGGCCCCTCCCCCGCCAGGGCCCCCCCTCCCCCCGCTCCTCCGTCCGGCCCCTCCCACGCCAGGGCCCCCCCTCCCGCCGCTCCTCCGTCCGGCCCCTCCCCCACCAGGGCCCCCCCTCCCACCGCTCCTCCGTCCGTCCCCTCCCCCGCCAGGGCCCCTTCCACGTTCCTTCGCTCTCGCCCGCCCGCCTCCACATCCCTTTGCTTGGTGCCATCATCCAGGGCCGGCTCCAGGTTTCCTGCCGCCCCAAGCGGCGCGGGGGGGAGGCCGATCGGCAGCAGCTCAATCGCGCAGCTCCGTGGTTCGGCAGCGGATCAGCGGCGGGTCCGTCCCCCCCCCACGGTGGCGGATCAGCAGCAGGTCCGTCCCCGTCTCTCCCACTTTGGTGGCGGCTCAAAGGGGAAAAGAGAGACTGAGGGACCCACTGCCAAATTCCCACATGTGCCGCCCCTTTGGATTGGCCGCCCCAAGCACCTGCTTCCTTCGCTGGAGCCGGCCCTGCCTCCATCGCTCCCTTGGCTCCCCTATTTCCACCCCACAGAGGGGCCGCTTGTCCCAGACCCCAGAGGTGACACTGCCTGAGTTTGCAGAGACCCTGAGCCCATCGCTTCGCAGTGGGGGAAGCTGCCTCTGTTTGCCCCGCAGGCGGTTACCTGACCTGTAACCCTCCCGCTCTGTTCCAGCCACAGCGCCATGGGACGAGGGAGCCGGGATGCCGCTCCGCCTGGGGCCGCTCTCGGCCTCTGAGGTCACCCACGACTCCCTCGATCTGTCCTGGACCGTGGAGGAAGGGACCTTCGACTCCTTCATCCTCCAGTACCGGGATGCGGACAGCAACCCCCAGGTGCTGCCCGTGGACGGGGGATCCCGCACGGTCACCGTCACCAACCTGGCCCCCTCCCGCAGATACAAGTTCAACCTCTACGGCGTCTCCGGCCGCAAGCGCCTCGGCCCCGTCTCCACCGACGCCGTCACAGGTCAGTGCCGGGGAATTCCCCCTCTCCTTCCGCCTCCCCCGCCCCGGCAGGTGCATGATGGGATTGAGCGGCCCCTTCTCCGCGTCTCTGCGCCTGTGGGGCGGGGGCAGGCTGCGAGGGACGCGCTGTGCGTCGGGAAGGTGCCGATTCGCCTCTCGAGGCGCTGGCCGGGAACCAGGCTCGGAGGAGTGTCGGGCTCGGCCAAGGGACCCGGGACCCCGGTCTGAGCTGCGTCGCGCTGGCCCTCGCCCCGGCCAGTGGCGAGCGCTTCCGGAAACACGTGAGCCGGGACAGAGTCCGGCCTGGCCCGTGGGGATTGTCCGGCCGGGTAATTCCCCTCCCTGCTCCGTGCCGCCGGCCGCGATCGGCTCCGATCCGCCCTCCTGTCGGCAGCACGGCCCGGGGCCGGTGGGGTCTGGCGCGTCCCAGCAGCAGCCAGGCCACCTGCAAAGAGCCTGGGGGCTCGTCCCGATCCCGAACGGGGCGGGGCCGGGAGACGTGGGGGCCGGGCCGGGGCTGAGCTGCTCCCCTCTCCCCAGGCCGGCCGGACGAGGACGAGGAGGAGGAGGAAGGGGCCACGCAGCCCAAGCTGGGGGAGCTCTCGACCTCCGAGGTCACCAAAGACTCCGTCCGCCTCTCCTGGAGCGTCCAGGCCGGGGCCTTCGACTCCTTCCTCCTGCAGTACCGGGACGCGGACGGCAAACCCCAGGCGCTGCCCGTGGACGGGGGATCCCGCACGGTCACCGTCTCCGACCTGCTCCCCTCCCGCAAGTACAAGTTCAGCCTCTACGGCGTCTCCGGCAGCAAGCGCCTCGGCCCCGTCTCCACCGACGCCGTCACAGGTCAGTGCCGGGGGGCGGCCGGCTGGATTCTACCAGCCCCTTCCTACCTCAGGCCTCCCCTCCGCAGCCCAGCTGGGACTCCTGGGTTCTCTCCCAGCTCTGGGAGGGGAGTGGGGGCTGGTGGTTAGAACAGGGGGCGCTGGGAGCCAGGACTCCTGGGTTCTCTCCCGGCTCTCGGAGGGGAGTGGGGGCTGGTGGGTTAGGGCAGGGGGGCTGGGAGCCAGGACTCCTGGGTTCTCTCCCAGCTCTGGGAGGGGAGTGGGGGCTGGTGGTTAGAACAGGGGGCGCTGGGAGCCAGGACTCCTGGGTTCTCTCCCGGCTCTCGGAGGGGAGTGGGGGCTGGTGGGTTAGGGCAGGGGGGCTGGGAGCCAGGACTCCTGGGTTCTCTCCCAGCTCTGGGAGGGGAGTGGGGGCTGGTGGGTTAGAGCAGGGGGGGCTGGGAGCCCGGACTCCTGGGTTCTCTCCCTGGCTCTGGGAGGGGAGTGGGGGCTGGTGGGTTAGAGCGGGGGGGGCTGGGAGCCCGGACTCCTGGGTTCTCTCCCTGGCTCTGGGAGGGGAGTGGGGGCTGGTGGGTTAGAGCAGGGAGGGCTGAGAGCCCGGACTCCTGGGTTCTCTCCCCGGCTCTGGGAGGGGAGTGGGGGCTGGTGGGTTAGAGCAGGGGGGCGGGGAGCCCAGACTCCTGGGTTCTCTCCCAGCTCTGGCTCTGGGAGGGGACTGGGGGCTGGTGGTTAGAGCAGGGGGGGGCTGGGAGCCAGGACTCCTGGGTTCTCTCCCGGCTTTGGGAGGGGAGTGGGGGCTGGTGGTTAGAGCGGGGGGGGCTGGGAGCCAGGACTCCTGGGTTCTCTCCCCGGCTCTGGGAGGGGAGTGGGGGCTGGTGGTTAGAGCGGGGGGGGGCGGGGAGCCAGGACTCCTGGGTTCTCTCCCAGCTCTGCCTCTGACCTTCCGGGTGACCATGCAAGAAGCCCCATAGCTGCCCCTTGCCTCGGTTGCCCCACCTGTAACACGGGGCTAACGATCCCATTGCGCCACTGACGAGCTGCGGGGACAGACCCTTCTCTGCTGGGCCTCACCCCTGTGCCCCCTGCCCCTGACCCCCCATTCCCCGCCCCGGGCAGTTAACCCTTTCCACTCTGTCCCAGGGCCCCATGTCAGCGCCTGGCTCCCGGCCAGGTGCATGATGGGATAGAATTAACCCCTTCTTGCCTGGCCCTGGCCCCTGGCGCCATCTCCCCCAGGGACAATTAACCCCGTCCTGCCCTTGCGGGAGCCTGAGCCCCCTCCTGCCCCCGCAGCCTTCCCGGAAGCCTCCAGCGTGACGCCCGCCCGGCTGGAGCAGCTGCTCGTCTCCGAGGTGACCCCGACCTCCCTGCGGCTGCGCTGGGACGCGCCCGAGGGCGACTTCGACACCTTCCTCGTGCGGTACCGGGCCGAGGGCCGGGGCCCCGCCCAGGAGGTGCCGGTGCCGGGGGCCCAGCGCTCGGCCGTGCTGCGGGGGCTGCGGCCCGGCACCGAATACGGCCTGGCCGTGTACGGCCTGCGGCAGGGCGAGGAGACGGCCGACGTCCACGGGGCCGCGCGGACCAGCAGCCTCGGTACGGCCCCCGGCCTGGGCTGGGCTGGGGGCTGGGGGGTGGGG
The DNA here is from genome assembly GCF_020497125.1 of Mauremys mutica. Classification (NCBI taxonomy): domain Eukaryota; kingdom Metazoa; phylum Chordata; order Testudines; family Geoemydidae; genus Mauremys; species Mauremys mutica. The sequence goes on from NC_059083.1 coordinate 2,570,597, forward strand.
CACAGAGCCCAGCTGCCCCCTCGTCCCGGCGCCCCCTGCTGCCCCCGGCCTGGCCCCGCAGCCCAGCGCCCCCTGCTGCCCCCGGCCTGGCCCCGCAGCCCAGCGCCCCCTGCTGCCCCCGGCCTGGCCCTGCAGCCCAGCGCCCCCTGCTGCCCCCGGCCTGGCCCCGCAGCCCAGCGCCCCCTGCTGCCCTCAGCCCAGCGCCCCCTGCTGCCCCCGGCCTGTCCCTGCAGCCCAGCGCCCCCTGCTGCCCCCTCGTCCCAGCGCCCCCTGCTGCCCCCAGCCTGCCCCCTCGTCCCGGTGCCCCCTGCTGCCCCCGGCCTGGCCCGGCAGCCCAGCGCCCCGTTCTGCCGCTCGAACCAGCGCCCCCTGCTGCCCCCGGCCTGTCCCCGCAGCCCAGCGCCCCCTGCTGCCCCCGGCCTGTCCCCTCGTCCCGGTGCCCCCTGCTGCCCCCTCGTCCCAGCGCCCCCTGCTGCCCCCCGCCTGTCCCTGCAGCCCAGCGCCCCCTCCTGCCCCCTCGTCCCAGCGCCCCCTGCTGCCCCGTGCCTGTCCCTGCAGCCCAGCGCCCCCTGCTGCCCTCGTCCCAGCGCCCCCTGCTGCCCCCAGCCTGGCCCTGCAGCCCAGCGCCCCCTGCTGCCCCCTCGTCCCAGCGCCCCCTGCTGCCCCCAGCCTGGCCCTGCAGCCCAGCGCCCCCTGCTGCTCCCTCGTCCCAGCGCCCCCTGCTGCCCCCAGCCTGGCCCTGCAGCCCAGCGCCCCCTGCTGCCCCCTCGTCCCAGCGCCCCCTGCTGCCCCCAGCCTGTCCCTGCAGCCCAGTGCCCCCTGCTGCCCCTCGTCCCAGCGCCCCCTGCTGCCCCCGGCCTGTCCCCGCAGCCCAGCGCCCCCTGCTGCCCCCTGGCTGGCCCCTCAGCCCAGCGCCCCCTGCTGCCCCCAGCCTGTCCCTGCAGCCCAGCGCCCCCTGCTGTCCCCGGCCTGGCCCCTCGTCCCAGCGCCCCCTGCTGCCCCCGGCCTGTCCCCGCAGCCCAGCGCCCCCTGCTGCCCCCAGCCTGTCCCTGCAGCCCAGCGCCCCCTGCTGCCCCTCGTCCCAGCGCCCCCTGCTGCCCCCGGCCTGGCCCCGCAGCCCAGCGCCCCCTGCTGCCCCCAGCCTGTCCCTGCAGCCCAGCGCCCCCTGCTGCCCCCAGCCTGGTCCCGCAGCCCAGCGCCCCCTGCTGCCCTCAGCCCAGCGCCCCCTGCTGCCCCTCGTCCCAGCGCCCCCTGCTGCCCCCAGCCTGCCCCCTCGTCCCAGCGCCCCCTGCTGCCCTCAGCCCAGCGCCCCCTGGTGCCCCCTGCCTGTCCCTGGTGAGAGGGGCTGGGTGGGGGGCGGAATTGGGCAGCTGGGTGGGCCCAAGGCCTCTCCCAGCCCAGGAGGCCAGAGCCATGGAGGGGAGGGGGGACAGGACAGATGGAAGGAGGGATGGATGGAGGGAGGGACGGATGGAAGGGGGAAGGGGGGAGGGAAGGGGGATGGGAGGGGGAAGGGGGGAGGGACAGGTGGCTGGATAAACGCGGGGGGGGGGTGGGGAGGGCCCTGGTGGCTGAGGGGGGGACGGGGGCTCCGCAGGCTGGTGCTGCCCCCCGGTGGCCACGCTGGGAAGGGACCCCCGGCTGGCCGCACCTCGGCGCCCGTGGAGCCCCTGAGCCCCCTGTCTCCCCAGAGCTGGCGAGGCCCCGGGAGCTGCGCTTCAGCGACGTCCGAGAGACCTCGGTGGGGGTGACCTGGGGGGCCTCGGCCACCCCCGTCGACCGCTACAAGGTGTCCTTCCAGCTGCGCCACGGGGGTGAGTGCCCCACGGCGCCCCTGCTGCCCCCCCACGGCGCCCCAAACCGACCCCCCAACACCCCAAACCGACCCCCCACAGCGCCCCCTGCTGCCCCCCCAACACCCCAAACCGACCCCCACAGCGCCCCCTGCTGCCCCCCCCCCGCACCCCAAACCGCCCCCCCACCGTGCCCCCTGCTGCCCCCCCACAGCGCCCAAACCGACCCCCCGCAGCGCCCCCTGCTGCCCCCCGTCAGCGCCCCAAACCGACCCCCCACGGTGCCCCAATTCGACCCCCCACAGCGCCCCAAACCGCACCCCCCCACAGTGCCCCCTGCTGCCCCCACAGTGCACCAAACCGACCCCCCCACAGCGCCCCCTGCTGCCCCCCCACAGCGCCCCAAACCAACCCCCCACGGTGCCCCCTGCTGCCCCCCCACAGCGCCCCAAACCAACCCCCCACGGTGCCCCCTGCTGCCCCCCCACAGCGCCCCAAACCGACCCCCCACAGCACCCCCTGCTTCCGCCCCACAGCGCCCCTAACCGACCCCCCACGGCGCCCCCTGCTGCCCCCCCACAGCGCCCCAAACCGCCCCCCCCCACCGCGCCCCCTGCTGCCCCCCCACAGCGCCCCAAACCAACCCCCCACGGTGCCCCCTGCTTCCCCCCACAGCGCCCCAAACCGACCCCCCACAGCACCCCCTGCTGCCCCCCCACAGCGCCCCAAACCCACCCCCCCACCGTGCCCCCTGCTGCTCCCCACAGCGTCCCAAACTGACCCCCACAGCGCCCCCTGCTGCTGCCCCACAGCGCCCCAAACCGACCCCCCACAGTGCCCCCTGCTGCCCCCCCACAGCGCCCCAAACCAACCCCCACAGCGCTCCCTGCTGCCCCCCCACAGCGCCCCAAACCAACCCCCACAGCGCTCCCTCGCTGGCCCCCTGCAGTGCCCCAACCCAATGCCCCCCACCACTGCCTCCACCCCTGCTGCCCCCCCCACCGCTGGCCCCTGCAGCACTGTGACCCCCCCATAGCGCCCCCCCCACTGCGCACCTGAAATGCCCCCTGCAGCCCCCAGAGCGCCCCCGGAACTGCCTACAGAACAGCGCCCCCTAGAGGCCCTGTGCCCTGGCCCCGCCCCCTGCATCATATCTCCCCAGGCCCCGCCCCTGCCACGTGGCCCCGCCCCTGGCAGTACAGGTCTCCGGCCCCGCCCCTGCCACGTGGCCCCGCCCCCTGCAGCACAGCTCCCCGGCCCCGCCCCCGCCACGTGGCCCCGCCCCTGGCAGTACAGGTCCCCGGCCCCGCCCCTGCCACGTGGCCCCGCCCCCTGCAGCACAGCTCCCCGGCCCCGCCCCCGCCACGTGGCCCCGCCCCTGGCAGTACAGGTCCCCGGCCCCGCCCCTGCCACGTGGCCACGCCCCTGCCGCACAGCTCCCCGGCCCCGCCCCGCCATGTGGCCCCGCCCCCGCCACGTGGCCCCGCCCCCTGCAGCACAGCTCCCCGGCCCCGCCCCCGCCAGGTGGCCCCGCCCGCAGCGCGGCCTGACCCGCTGTCGCCCCAGGGGAGCCGCAGAGCGCGCTGGTCGAGGGCACCCGGCTGCAGACGACGCTCGAGGGGCTGATCCCCGGGGCCAGCTACGAGGTCAGCGTCATGGCCGTGCGGGGCTTCGAGGAGAGCGAGCCGCTGGTGGGCTACGTGACCACGGGTACGGGCCGGACGCCTGGGTCCCCTCCCCTGCCCCGGGGCCAGCGCCGGACGCCTGGGTCCCCTCCCTGCCCCGGGGCCAGCGCCGGACGCCTGGGTCCCTTCCCCTGCCCCGGGGCCAGCGCCGGACGCCTGGGTCCCCTCCCTGCCCCGGGACCAGCGCCGGACGCCTGGGTCCCCTCCCTGCCCCGGGGCCACTGGCCGGACGCCTGGGTCCCTTCCGCTGCCCCGGGGCCAGCGCCGGACGCCTGGGTCCCCTCCCTGCTACGGGGCCAGCGCCGGACGCCTGGGTCCCCTCCCTGCCCCGGGGCCAGCGCCGGACGCCTGGGTCCCTTCCCCTGCCCCGGGGCCAGCGCCGGACGCCTGGGTCCCCTCCCTGCCCCGGGGCCAGCGCCGGACGCCTGGGTCCCTTCCCCTGCCCCGGGGCCAGCGCCGGACGCCTGGGTCCCTTCCCCTGCCTCGGGCCCACTGGCCGGACGCCTGGGTCCCTTCCCCTGCCCCGGGGCCAGCGCCGGACGCCTGGGTCCCCTCCCTGCCCCGGGGCCAGCGCCGGACGCCTGGGTCCCTTCCCCTGCCCCGGGGCCAGCGCCGGACGCCTGGGTCCCTTCCCCTGCCTCGGGCCCACTGGCCGGACGCCTGGGTCCCTTCCCCTGCCCCGGGGCCAGCGCCGGACGCCTGGGTCCCCTCCCTGCCCCGGGGCCAGCGCCGGACGCCTGGGTCCCCTCCCTGCCCCGGGGCCAGCGCCGGACGCCTGGGTCCCTTCCCCTGCCTCGGGCCCACTGGCCGGAGGCCTGGGTCCCCTCCCTGCCCCGGGGCCACTGGCCGGACGCCTGGGTCCCCTCCCTGCCCCAGGGCCAGCGCCGGACGCCTGGGTCCCCTCCCTGCCCCGGGGCCAGGGCCGGACGCCTGGGTCCCTTCCCCTGCCCCGGGGCCACTGGCCGGACGCCTGGGTCCCTTCCCCTGCCCTGGGGCCAGCGCTGGACGCCTGGGTCCCTTCCCCTGCCCTGGGGCCAGCGCCGGATGCCTGGGTTCCTCCACTGCCCTGGGTCCCCTCCCCTGCCCCGGGGCCACTGGCCAGAAGCCTGGGTCCTTTCCCCTGCCCCGGGGCCAGCGCCGGACGCCTGGGTCCCTTCCCCTGCCCTGGGGCCAGCGCCGGACGCCTGGGTCCCCTCCCTGCCCCGGGGCCAGCGCCGGTCGCCTGGGTCCCTTCCCCTGCCCCGGGGCCAGCGCCGGTCGCCTGGGTCCCCTCCCTGCCCCGGGGCCAGCGCCGGACGCCTGGGTTCCGCCACTGCCCTGGGGCCACTGGCCAGATGCCTGGGTCCCTTCCCCTGCCCTGGGGCCAGCGCCGGACGCCTGGGTCCCTTCCCCTGCCCTGGGTCCCCTCCCTTCCCATGCAGGGCAAGTGCCACACCCTGCCACCTGGATCGCTGGGTCCTGTCCCCTTGCCACCCCTCTGGATGCCTGGATTCCGCCCCCCCGTCGGCCGGACACCTGGGTCCCCTCGGGGGCTGCTCTCCCTGACGCTCCGCGCTCTCTCCGCAGTCCCCGACGGCCCCTCGGATCTACGCGCCGTCAACGTCGCCGACACCGCGGCCCTGCTGCGCTGGCGCCCGCCCCGGGCCCCGGTCCAGAGCTACGAGCTGAGCTACGGGCCCCCCCAGGGTGAGCGCGGGGGCAGGGCAGGGCGCCCCCCCCGCCCCTCCCCTCCCCTCCCCCGCGGGCGGCTCCGGGGCACTGGGCTGTCGCCTCCCTGCGGCCCGGTCGCCCCTCGCCCGGCCCGGCCCCTTTGCCCCCCCCGGCGCCCCACGACCTCATCACCCCCCTCACCCCAGCTCTCCCCCCAGGCCCCTCGGTGACGCTGCGGCTCCCCGGGGACCGGGCCGAGCACCCCCTGGCCGGGCTGCGGCTGGACACCGAGTATCTGGTCAGCGTCCACGGGGTGACGGGGGGGAACCGCAGCTCCCCCGCCAGCGCCACCTTCACCACCGGTACGGGGGGGCGGGGAGGGGGGGCAGCAGGGGGGTCACAGGCGGGGGGGGAAGCAGGGGGGCGGAGGAGGTCGGGGGGAGGAAGGAGGGGGGGAAGGGCGAGGGGTGGGGCAGCAGGGGGAGGGAGGGGAAGGAGTGGGGCCGGCAGGGGGGGGTCACAGGCAGGGGTGGGGGAAGCAGGGGAGGGTGGGGGAAGGAGTGGGGGCGGCAGGGGGAGGGGTGGGGGAAGCAGGGGGCGGGGGAGGAAGGGGGGGAAGGGCGAGGGGTGGGGCAGCAGGGGGAGGGAGGGGGGAGGAGGGGGGGCGGCAGGGAGAAGGGAATGGGGTGGGGGGGAGTTGAGGGGGGGTCCCTGTTTCACTCTCCCCTCCCCCAGGGCTGGACGCCCCCCGGGACCTGCGAGCCACCGAGGTGACCCCCCGCAGCGCCCGGCTCTCCTGGACCCCCCCCCGCGTCCCCCCCGCCGGCTACCTGCTGAGCTACGAGACGCCCTCCGGCCAAACGCAGGTACCGGGGACCCCCCAGCCCCTCCCCCATCCGGGCCCCCCATCCCCCCATCCCCCAGCACCTCCTACAACCCCCCCAATGCCCCTCCCCCCGGCTCCCGCCACATCCTCGTCTGTGGAGCCAGGAGTCCCCCCCAGACCCATCGCTGCTCCCACCCCCCCCCACTCACTCCCTCTCCCCCCCCCAGGAGATCCCCCTGGGCGCCGACGCCGCCTCCCACCAGCTGAGCAACCTGACCCCGTCCAGCCGCTACCAGGTCCGGGTGCAGGCGATCCGGGGGGGCCGCCCCAGCACCCCCATCGCCACCTCCTTCAACACCGGTGAGCCGCAGGACGCCTGGGTTCTCTCCCCAGCTCGGGGAGGGGGCTGGGGGCTGGTGGGGGGCTGGGAGCCAGGACTCCTGGGTTCTCTCCCGGCTCGGGGAGGGGGGAGGGGGCTGGTGGGGGGCTGGGAGCCAGGACTCCTGGGTTCTCTCCCGGCTCTGGGAGGGGGGTGGGGGCTGGTGGGGGGCTGGGGTTCTCCGGGGTTCTCTCCCGGCTCGGGGAAGGGAGTGGGGGCTGGTGGGAGGCTGGGAGCCAGGACTCCTGGGTTCTGTCCCCAGCTCGGGGAGGGGAATGGGGGCTGGGAGCCAGGACTCCTGGGTTCTCTCCCCGGCTCTGGGAGGGGAGTGGGGGCTGGTGGGTCAGAGCAGGGGGGGCTGGGAGCCAGGACTCCTGGGTTCTCTCCCCAGCTCGGGGAGGGGAGTGGGGGCTGGTGGTGGGCTGGGAGCCAGGACTCCTGGGTTCTCTCCCGGCTCGGGGAGGGGGGTAGGGGCTGGTGGTTGGAGGGGGTGGGGCCGAGATCCCGGACTCCTGGGTTCCATCCTCTCCTCTCCGCCCCTGGCAGTCTGGCTGAGCTACCCCTTCCCCCGGGACTGCGCGGAGGAGCAGCTGAACGGGCCGGGCCCCTCCCGCGAGGTGACCATCTACCTGGGGGGCGACAGGCAGCGCCCCCTGCTGGTGTTCTGCGACATGGAGACTGACGGGGGCGGCTGGCTGGTGAGTGCGGGGGGGCAGCGCGGGCTGGCGGGGGGAGCGGGGCCGAGGTCTGTCTCTGACCCTGTGATGGAATAGGGAGATTTGTGTGGCTAGTAGGTGAGAGCAGGGACTGTCTCTGTGCTTGGTAGGCAGAGACAGGTCTGCAGCTGTAACATGAGCCTGGCTGGGGGAGGGGAGGTCTCACCTCTGGCTGTAGCTAGACAAAGGGAGGGGGGAGTGGAATCAGTTTTTGGTTTTGGGAGCAGGGTGGTGGGTTTCAGGGGATCCTAAGCTGGGATCCAGGCACCCTGAACCCCCCCCCAGAACGGCCAGATTGAGGGGCCCTGGTTCTGAATCCAAGCTGGGCTGTATCCTGTGTTCCTGTTGTTCAATAAACCTTCTGTTTTACTGGCTGGCTGAGAGTCACCGTGAGTTCAGGAGAGGGGTGCAGGGCCAGACTCCCCCACACCCCGTGACAACTGGTGGCAGCGGTGGGATCGGCGGCACCCCGTGGACGGCGCTTCCTGCAGTAAGTGACTGGGGAGCAGTAAAACGAAGGGGCGATTAACCCCTGGGAGTGTGTGGCCAGAGAGAAGGACTTTGCAGTAACAGGGTCCCCCGGGGGATCACAGCGAGCGATCCCAGGGGCGGAGGAGTCTGCAGCTCGACCCTGGCAGAGAGGTGGTGAGCTCAAGGACTGGCACACTAGGGGTCCCCCTGGAACCCGTGGGGAGCGGCGAGCACCCCAGCCTGCGAGTGGCCAGCAGGAAGATGTATTCCCAGAAGCGCAAGTGTGAGCTGGTGGAGCTGTGCAAGCAGAGGGGGCTGCACTGTGGGAAGCTCACCAAGGCCCAGCTGATTGCCCGGCTGGAGGAGAGAGATCGCAGGGATGAACCGGTCCCTGTCTCTGAGGGAAGCAGCCGGGCAGATGCAGCGCAGGCACCAGTGTCTGTCCCCGCTGGGAGTGGCCAGTCGGCAGGTGAGGGCTCCTCGAGACCCCCCACCCCTAGGCCTAGGGGGAGGGGGAGGAGGAGCCCAGCTACGGAGGGCACCGTGACCCCCCCGGCCAGCAGGGGATCGTCCCGGCGACGCTCGGCCTCCGTGGAGCGCAGGCGGCTGGACTTGGAGAGAGAGATCAAACTGAAGGAGATGGAGATGGAGGACCGGCAGAAGCAACGGGAATACGATGAGAAGGAGCAGCAGCGCAGTCATGAGCTGGCCATGGCCCAGCTGAACAATAGGGAGGCCCCGGCTGCGGTGAGTGAGGGGGGGCCCAAGCCTACAAAGAGCTTCGATACGAACTTCCTGGCCCCGCGTAAGGAGGGGGAGGACATAGACACCTTCCTGACGGCCTTTGAGAATGCCTGCGAGCTGCACCAGGTTGCCCCTGCAGACAGGATCCGGCGCCTCACCCCCTTACTGGACTCCACCGCCGTGGAGGTGTACAGCCGAATGAGAGGGGAGGAGGCGCGGGACTACAACCTGTTCAAAGAGGCCCTGCTCCGCGAGTTTGGGCTGACCCCGGAGATGTACCGGAAGAGGTTCCGGGGTCAACGTAAGACCCGGGAGGGCACATATCTGCAACTGGTCAACCGGGCGCAGGGGTACGCCCGCAAGTGGACAGCCGGGGCCCAAACTAGAGAGGACCTGCTTGACCTAGTCGTACTGGAGCACCTGTATGATCAGTGCCCAGCTGACCTGAAGCAGTGGCTGATGGACCAGAAGCCGGAGAACCCGCAGCACGCAGGCCGGCTGGCCGACCAATACATGGACAATCGGGCGGGGGATGGCAGGGAGGAGTCTCGAGGGAGCAGGCCTGCCTCAACGCAGAGAGAGAGTCACCACGGGACCTCCCAGCGGGGCCCTATGGAGAACCCCCAAAAAAGGGGAACGTCCAGCGTCAGATCCACCCGACCCCCTCGAGGGGACCCACGAGACATGGGCTGCTTCCACTGTGGCCAACAAGGCCACATACGGGCCCAGTGCCCCAAGCTCAGAGACAGACCGAGCAGACCCAACCCGCCGAGGGTTGACTGGGTACAGACCCAATCGGAGGAGGGGCAACGTGCCCAGGAGAGGGGGGCTGGCAGCGTCCCACCTGGGGAGGAGGGAGGAGGGCCCCAGGTCAGCGCCCCTGGGGGGCTGGATGCTCCGGTCCCAAGGGGCTGCTACAGGGTGGCCATGGGGCTGCCCCTCCGGAAACAGTGCCTGGTTCCCCTGGAGGTGGATGGGAAGAAGGTCACTGGGTACTGGGACACAGGCGCAGAAGTGACGCTGGCCCGGCCCGAGGTGGTGGGCCTAAATCGGATGGTGCCTGATACCTACCTGTCCCTGATGGGCGTGAGCGGGACCCCATTCAAGGTACCCGTGGCGAGGGTGCACCTGAAGTGGGGGGTCAAGGAGGGCCCCAAGGATGTGGGAGTGCACTCCCATTTGCCCACAGAGGTGCTAATGGGGGGGGACCTCGAGACCTGGCCCGGCAATACCCAGGGTACCCTGATTGTGACCCGTAGTCAGAGTCGGCGCAGGGCTCTGCACCCTGACAACGGGGAAAGTACTCTGCCCGAGTGCCTGGCGGGGAGGGAACGCCCAGAGACACGACCCAGAGAGGCTGCGGCCTCAGACCCAGCCGGTGAGAGAGAGCAGGTCCCCATCCCTGTCCCAGCTGCTGAGTTCCAGGCCGAGGTGCAGAAGGATCCCTCCTTGCAGAAGCCCAGGGACCGGGCTGACCTCAATGCAGCGCAGACCATGAGGAGAGGTTGCAAGGAGAGGTTCCTGTGGGAGAAGGGGTTCCTGTACCGGGAATGGGCTCCCCCCGGGGAGGTGGAGGCATGGGGGATTAGGAGGCAGCTGGTGGTTCCCCAGAAGTTTCGCCACAAGCTCTTGTACCTGGCCCATGACATCCCCCTCGCAGGGCACCAGGGAATCCGGCGCACCAGGCAGAGGCTGCTACAGAACTTTTACTGGCCTGGGGTCTTTACCCATGTCCGGCAGTACTGCCAATCCTGTGACCCCTGCCAGCGGGTGGGGAAGGCCCGGGACAAGGGGAAAGCAGCTCTGAGGCCTTTACCCATCATAGAAGAGCCTTTCCAGAAGGTGGCCATGGACATGGTGGGGCCTCTCAGCAAGGCGACCCGGTCAGGAAAGAAATACATCTTGGTGGTGGTAGATTTTGCCACTCGATACCCCGAGGCGGTGGCCTTGTCCTCTACCGAAGCAGCCACCGTGGCGGATGCGCTGCTGACCATTTTCAGCCGGGTGGGGTTCCCCCAGGAAGTCTTAACGGACCAGGGGTCCAACTTCATGTCGGACCTGCTCCAGTCCCTGTGGGAGAAATGTGGGGTCCGACCCAGCTGGGCCTCAGCGTACCACCCCCAGACCAACGGGCTGGTGGAGAGGTTCAACGGGACGCTAAAGATGATGCTAAAAACATTCATGCACCAGCACCCACAGGACTGGGACAAGTACTTACCTCACCTGCTGTTTGCGTACAGGGAGGTACCCCAGGAGTCTACTGGGTTCTCGCCGTTCGAACTGTTATATGGAAGGCGGGTAAGGGGGCCCCTGGACCTGATGAGAGACGAATGGGAGGGGAAGGCCGCTCCCGATGGAGAGTCGGTGGTGGAGTATGTCCTGACCTTCCGGGAAAGACTTACCGAGCTCATGGGCCTGGCCAGGGAGAATCTGGCCCGAGCCCAGAGGAAGCAGAAGGTCTGGTACGACCGCACGGCGCGGGCCCGCGCCTTCGCCACCGGGGACCAAGTGATGGTTCTCATCCCCGTGAGGAAAAACAAACTCCAGGCTGCCTGGGAAGGGCCCTTCAAGGTTGTCAAGCAGCTAAATGAGGTAAACTATGTGGTGGAGCTGTCGAACCGGGCTCATCACTGCCGGGTGTACCATGTGAATATGATGAAGCCATATTATGACCGGGGGAATATGGTGTTGGCCGTGTGTGGCCAGTGGGAGGAGCCGGGGGATGACCCTCTAGTGGATCTATTCCCAGGGACAAAGGCTGGTTCCCCCCTGGAGGCGATTCCCCTCTCAGATCAGCTGACCCCGGCTCAGCATGCTGAGATCAGAGGGGTGCTGCAACTGTACCGACAGCTGTTTTCCAACCAGCCTGGACGCACTAATTTGACCGTCCACCGGGTGGAGACTGGGACACACACCCCGATACGCTGCTCCCCTTTTCGGGTTACCGGGAAGACTGCCCAGGACCTGGAAAGGGAGGTCAGGGACATGCTGGCTTTAGGGGTGATCCAGCCGTCCGCCAGCCCCTGGGCCTCCCCAGTGGTGCTGGTCCCCAAGAAGGACGGGTCGATCCGGTTCTGCGTGGACTATCGAAAGCTCAATGCCATCACCGTATCTGATGCCTACCCCATGCCAAGGCCTGACGAGCTCCTAGACAAGCTGGGAGGCGCTCGGTACCTCACCACCATGGATCTTACAAAGGGCTACTGGCAAGTGCCGCTGGACGCAGATGCCAGGCTGAAATCGGCCTTCATCACTCCCCTGGGGCTCTATGAGTTTCTGACCCTGCCCTTCGGCCTCAAGGGAGCACCGGCCACCTTCCAGCGCCTGGTGGATCAGCTACTGAGGGGGATGGAGAGTTTTGCTGTGGCGTATATTGATGACATCTGCGTCTTCAGCCAGACCTGGGAGGACCACGTGTCCCAGGTTAGACAAGTGCTGGACCGACTCCGGGAGGCTGGGTTAACCGTAAAGGCTGAGAAGTGCAAGGTGGGGATGGCTGAAGTATCTTACCTGGGCCATCGGGTGGGGAGCGGCTGCCTAAAGCCGGAACCGGCCAAGGTGGAGGCGATCAGAGACTGGCCCGCTCCCCAGACCAAAAAGCAGGTCCAGGCCTTTATCGGGATGGCGGGGTACTATCGGAGGTTCGTGCCCCACTTTAGTGCCATAGCCGCCCCCATCACTGAGCTGTGCAAGAAGGGGAAGCCGGACAAGGTGGTCTGGACCGAGCAGTGCCAGGAGGCTCTCCAGGCGCTGAAGGAGGCTCTGCTCAGAGGCCCAGTTCTGGCAAACCCAAACTTTGACAAGCCCTTTATGGTGTTTACCGACGCCTCAGACACGGGCCTGGGGGCGGTGTTGATGCAGGAGGATGAAAACGGGGAGAGACACCCCATCGTGTACCTGAGCAAGAAGTTGCTACCCCGGGAGCAGAGCTACGCGGCCATCGAGAAGGAATGCCTGGCCATGGTGTGGGCCCTGAAGAAACTGGAGCCCTATCTCTTTGGGCGCCACTTCACCGTGTGCACCGACCACTCTCCCCTGACCTGGCTGCACCAGATGAAAGGAGCCAACGCCAAGCTCCTGAGGTGGAGCCTGCTCCTGCAGGACTATGACATGGACGTGGTCCACGTGAAGGGAAGCGCCAACCTGATAGCGGATGCGCTGTCCCGGAGAGGGGGCCCCGAACTTCCCCGGGTCACTGGACAGTGACCCCGCTCAGTTCAGTCTCGGAGGGGGGAGAGGTGTGATGGAATAGGGAGGTTTGTGTGGCTAGTAGGTGAGAGCAGGGACTGTCTCTGTGCTTGGTAGGCAGAGACAGGTCTGCAGCTGTAACATGAGCCTGGCTGGGGGAGGGGAGGTCTCACCTCTGGCTGTAGCTAGACAAAGGGAGGGGGGAAGTGGAATCAGTTTTTGGTTTTGGGAGCTGGGTGGTGGGTTTCAGGGGATCCTAAGCTGGGATCCAGGCACCCTGAACCCCCCCCCAGAACGGCCAGATTGAGGGGCCCTGGTTCTGAATCCAAGCTGGGCTGTATCCTGTGTTCCTGTTGTTCAATAAACCTTCTGTTTTACTGGCTGGCTGAGAGTCACCGTGAGTTCAGGAGAGGGGTGCAGGGCCAGACTCCCCCACACCCCGTGACAGACACCCCCCCCCGGACTCCCCCAGGTGTTCCAGCGGCGCATGAACGGCGAGACGGATTTCTGGCGCGACTGGCAGGACTATGCCCAGGGCTTCGGGAACCGATCCCAGGAGTTCTGGCTGGGTGAGTGACTGAGAACCCAGGCGTCCGGGCGGCCCTGCCATCCCCAGACCCCTCCCCCCGCCGAGCCAGGGAGAGAACCCAGGCGTCCTGGCTCCCAGTTCCCCCTGCTCTAACCCACCAGATCCCACTCCCCTCCCAGAGCTGGGATAGAACCCAGGCGTCCGGGCTGCCCCCGGCAGAGTGTGGATAGAACCCAGGCGTCCGGGGCTGCCCTGCCATCCCCCAGCCCCCGCTCCCCCGCAGAGCAGGGTGAGAACCCAGGCGTCTGGGCGGCCCTGCCATCCCCAGACCCCTCCCCCCGCCGAGCCAGGGAGAGAACCCAGGCGTCCTGGGCTGCCCTGCCATCCCCCAGACCCCTCCCCCTGCCGAGCCAGGGAGAGAACCCAGGAGTCCTGGCTCCCAATTCCCCCTGCTCTAACCCACCAGATCCCACTCCCCTCCCAGAGCTGGGATAGAACCCAGGCGTCCGGGCTGCCCCCGGCAGAGCGTGGAGAGAACCCAGGCGTCCGGGGCTGCCCTGCCATCCCCCAGCCCCCGCTCCCCCGCAGAGCAGGGTGAGAACCCAGGCGTCCGGGCTGCCCCCGGCGGAGCGTGGAGAGAACCCAGGCGTCCGGGGCTGCCCTGCCATCCCCCAGCCCCCGCTCCCCCGCAGAGCAGGGTGAGAACCCAGGCGTCTGGGCGGCCCTGCCATCCCCAGACCCCTCCCCCCGCTGAGCCAGGGAGAGAACCCAGGCGTCCTGTCCCCAGGTAACGACGCCCTGCACGAGCTGACGGCCGCGGGGGAGCAGGAGCTGCGGGTGGATCTCCGGGCCGGCGCCGAGGCCGCGTTCGCCCAGTACCAGCGGTTCCGGGTGGACCCCCCCAGCGAGCATTATCGCCTGCACCTGGGCAGCTACCGCGGCACGGCCGGTGAGGGGGACAGCAGGGGGGCTATGTTGGGGGATGGCTGGGGGCTGGGGGGGACCACAGGGGGTCCGTGTCCTTGGGGTGGTTGGGGGGGGCTGGGGGTACAGTGGGGGTTGCTATGTTGGGGGGGTCAGTGGGGGGGTGGCTGGGGTCTGGGGATGGCAGTGGGAGGTCCTTGTTCTTGGGGTGGTTGGGGGAGGGGTGGGGTCTGGGGGGACAGGGGGTGGGGTGTCTGTGTCCTGGGGGGACATGTCCTGGCGGTGGTTGGGGGAGGGGGGCTGGGGGGACAGTGGGGGTAGCTATGTTGGGGGGGACAGGGGGGCTGGGGCGGGGCTGCGGGGACCACAGGGGGTCAGGGTTCTGGCGGTGGTTGGGGGAGGGGGCTGGGAGAGGTGTGGGGGGACAGTGGGGGTCCGTGTCCTGGCGGTGGTTGGGGGAGGGGTGGGGTCTGGGGGGACAGGGGGTGGGGTCTCTGTGTCCTGGGGGGACATGTCCTGGCGGTGGTTGGGGGAGGGGTCTGGGGGGACAGGGGGTGGGGTCTCTGTGTCCTGGGGGGACATGTCCTGGCGGTGGTTGGGGGAGGGGTCTGGGGGGACAGGGGGTGGGGTCTCTGTGTCCTGGGGGGACATGTCCTGGCGGTGGTTGGGGGAGGGGGGCTGGGGGGACAGTGGGGGTAGCTATGTTGGGGGGGACAGGGGGGCTGGGGCGGGGCTGCGGGGACCACAGGGGGTCAGGGTTCTGGCGGTGGTTGGGGGAGGGGGGCTGGGAGAGGTGTGGGGGGACAGTGGGGGTCCGTGTCCTGGCGGTGGTTGGGGGAGGGGTGGGGTCTGGGGGGACAGGGGGTGGGGTCTCTGTGTCCTGGGGGGACATGTCCTGGCGGTGGTTGGGGGAGGGGTCTGGGGGGACAGGGGTGGGGTCTCTGTGTCCTGGGGGGACATGTCCTGGCGGTGGTTGGGGGAGGGGTCTGGGGGGACAGGGGGTGGGGTCTCTGTGTCCTGGGGGGACATGTCCTGGCGGTGGTTGGGGGAGGGGGGCTGGGGGGACAGTGGGGGTAGCTATGTTGGGGGGGACAGGGGGGCTGGGGCGGGGCTGCGGGGACCACAGGGGGTCAGGGTTCTGGCGGTGGTTGGGGGAGGGGGGCTGGGAGAGGTGTGGGGGGACAGTGGGGGTCCGTGTCCTGGCGGTGGTTGGGGGAGGGGTGGGGTCTGGGGGGACGGGGGGGGTGTCTGTGTCCTGGGGGGTCCGTGTCCTGGCGGTGGTTGGGGGAGGGGTGCTGGCCCCCCCTCACTCCCTGCCGCCCCCCCCAGGCGACGCGCTGAGCTACCACTCGGGCAGCGTCTTCTCGACCCGGGACCGGGACCCGAACCGGCTGCTGATCCCCTGCGCGGTGTCCTACCGCGGGGCCTGGTGGTACCGCAACTGCCACTACGCCAACCTCAACGGGCTCTACGGCAGCCGCCGGGACCACCAGGTACGGCCGCCCGGACGCCTGGGTTCTCGCCCAGCGGTGGGGGGGGGCGGGATGCCTGAGTTCTCTCCTGGCAGCGGGGGGCAGGACGCCTGGGTTCTCGCCCAGCGGCGGGGGGGGCGGGGGGGGCGGGGGACGCCTGGGTTCTCGCCCAGTGGCGGGGGGGGCGGGATGCCTGAGTTCTCTCCTGGCAGCGGGGGGCAGGACGCCTGGGTTCTCGCCCAACGGCGGGGGGGGCGGGATGCCTGAGTTCTCTCCTGGCAGCGGGGGGCGGGACGCCTGGGTTCTCGCCCGGCTTGGGGGGGACGGGACGCCTGGGTTCTCGCCCAGCGGTGGGGGCAGGACGCCTGGGTTCTCACACGGCGGGGGGGGGCAGGGAGCCAGGACTCCTGGGTTGGCCCATCCCCGGGGGGGGGATTTAACTCCTTCCCATCCAGCAAGTCCAAACCAGTGGGGAAACTGAGTCACGGCTTGCGCCCAGCGCTATTACAGCCGTTACGGGGAGGGGCCATGCTGGGGGGGTCTCTCACCCCCCTTTTCTGCCCCCCCCAGGGCGTGAACTGGTTTAACTGGAAAGGCTTCGAGTTCTCCATCCCCTTCACCGAGATGAAGCTGCGGCCGCGGCGGGGCTGAGGCGGCCGGACGGACCGACAGACGGACGCGAGGGAGCGGGAGAGCGCAGCACCACCGGGCGCCACCAGGGGGAGCCGGGGCGTCACGAGGAGACCCCCCCAGGGGGCCCTTCCACCCACCCCTCCCCCCTAGGGACCCCCCTTCCCCACAGAGCCCCCCCAATGCTTAATTCCCTCCATACCCCCCCAGCTCACCTAGCCCCTCCCACACACCCCTGCGGGGTCCCTGCTCCCCACAGTGCAGCAGGCCCAGGCTGGAGGGAGCAGCCCAATCCAGCCGGGGCGGGGAAGATGGAACCCAGGAATCCTGACCCCCAGCTCCTCTGGGGCTCCCCTGTCCCCTCCCCAAGCAGGGGACCCGTGACCCCACCCCTGGTGGAGCGACGGAGACGGATGCACCCAAAGCACCTTTATTCTGACTGACACAGCCCGGATGGGCAAGGACGTTGGGGGGCAGAGTTAAGGGGGTTTGCCGGGAAATCTGGGGAGGGCAGAGTTAAGGGGGTTTGCAGGGGGCTGTACAGAGTCTATTGAGCGATATAGTTTATATATAAAAAAACAGCTGAAAATGTTACAAAAAAACCCCAGCGAGTGAGAACCTGTTGGGGTGGGGATAGGTGTGGGGTGGGGGAGGATGGGGGTGGAGGAGGACAGGGGTGGGGCTAGGTGTCGGGCAGGGGAGGATGGGGCGGGGGAGGACAGGGATGGGGCTAGGTGTCGGGCGGGGGAGGACGGGGGGGCTCCCCACGGCCTGGAGGGATGCAGGAGTGTGTGGGGGATGGGGACTGTGAGGGGCTTGGGGGTTGGTGGGGGTCCCTGGGGCACAGAGTGGATGGGGGACAATGGGGGTTGGGGGCTCACTGGCGGTTCAGGGTGGCCAGAGGGTCACTGGGGGGAGGTCGCTGGGAGTTACGGGGTGTCACGAAGTGTGGGGGAGTCCGGCCCTGCACCCCTCTTCCCGGTCTCACAGTGACTCTCAGCCAGCGAGTAAAACAGAAGGTTTATTGAACAACAGGAACACAGGATACAGCCCAGCTTGTGTTCAGAGCCAGGACCCCTCGATCTGGCCTTTCTGGGGGGTTCAGGGTGCTTGGATCCCAGCCTAGGATCCCCTGAAAACCCACCACCCAGCTCCCCAACCCAAGACTGACCCAACCCTCCCCCTCAGCCCCTTTCCTTTGTCTAGCCCCTGGGCAGAGGTGTCACCTCCCCTCCCCCAGGCCTAGCTCATGTTACAGCTGCATACCTGTCTCTGCCTACCAAGCACACAGACACTCCCTGCTCCATCACACCTCTCCCCCCTCCGAGACTGAACTGAGCGGGGTCACTGCCCAGTGACCCGGGGAAGTTCGGGGCCCCCTCTCCGGGACAGCGCGTCCGCTATCAGGTTGGCGCTTCCCTTCACGTGGACCACGTCCATGTCATAGTCCTGCAGGAGCAGGCTCCACCTCAGGAGCTTGGCGTTGGCTCCTTTCATCTGGTGCAGCCAGGTCAGGGGAGAGTGGTCGGTGTACACGGTGAAGTGGCGCCCAAAGAGATATGGCTCCAGTTTCTTCAGGGCCCACCCCATGGCCAGGCATTCCTTCTCGATGGCCGCGTAGTTCTGCTCCCGGGGCAGCAACTTCTTGCTCAGGTACACGATGGGGTGTCTCTCCCGCTTTTCATCCTCCTGCATCAACACCGCCCCCAGGCCCATGTCGGAGGCGTCGGTAAACACCATAAAGGCTTGTCAAAATCTGGGTTTGCCAGAACTGGGCCTCTGAGCAGAGCCTCCTTCAGCGCCTGGAGAGCCTCCTGGCACTGCTCGGTCCAGACCACCTTGTCTGGCTTCCCCTTCTTGCACAGCTCAGTGATGGGGCGGCTATGGCACTAAAGTGGGGCACGAACCTTCGATAGTACCCCGCCATCCCAATAAAGGCCTGGACCTGCTTTTTGGTCTGGGGAGCGGGCCAGTCTCTGATCGCCTCCACCTTGGCCGGTTCCGGCTTTAGGCAGCCGCTCCCCACCCGATGGCCCAGGTAAGATACTTCAGCCATCCCCACCTTGCACTTCTCAGCCTTTACGGTTAACCCCGCCTCCCGGAGTCGGTCCAGCACTTGTCTAACCTGGAGCACGTGGTCCTCCCAGGTCTGGCTGAAGACGCAGATGTCATCAATATACGCCACAGCAAAACTCTCCATCCCCCTCAGTAGCTGATCCACCAGGCGCTGGAAGGTGGCCGGCGCTCCCTTGAGGCCAAAGGGCAGGGTCAGAAACTCATAGAGCCCCAGGGGGGTGATGAAGGCCGATTTCAGCCTGGCATCTGCGTCCAGCGGCACTTGCCAGTAGCCCTTTGTAAGATCCATGGTGGTGAGGTACCGAGCGCCTCCCAGCTTGTCTAGGAGCTCGTCAGGCCTGGGCATGGGGTAGGCATCAGATACGGTGATGGCATTAAGCTTCCGATAGTCCACGCAGAACCGGATCGACCCGTCCTTCTTGGGGACCAGCACCACTGGGGAGGCCCAGGGGCTGGCGGACGGCTGGATCACCCCTAAAGCCAGCATGTCCCTGACCTCCCTTTCCAGGTCCTGGGCAGTCTTCCCGGTAACCCGAAAAGGGGGATGTCATGGGCCAAGTACAGGAGCTTGTGGCGAAACTTCTGGGGAACCACCAGCTGCCTCCTAATCCCCCATGACTCCACCTCCCCGGGGGGAGCCCATTCTCGGTACAGGAACCCCTTCTCCCACAGGAACCTCTCCTTGCAACCTCTCCTCATGGTCTGCGCTGCATTGAGGTCAGCCTGGTCCCTGGGCTTCTGCAAGGAGGGATCCTTCTGCACCTCGGCCTGGAACTCAGCAGCTGGGACAGGGATGGGGCCCTGCTCTCTCTCACCGGCTGGGTCTGAGGCCGCAGCCTCTCTGGGTCGTGTCTCTGGGCGTTCCCTCCCCGCCAGGCACTCGGGCAGAGCACTTTCCCCGTTGTCAGGGTGCAGAGCCCTGCGCCGACTCTGACTACGGGTCACGACCAGGGCACCCCGGGTATTGCCGGGCCAGGTCTCGAGGTCCCCCCCCATTAGCACCTCTGTGGGTAAATGGGGGTGTACCCCCACATCCTTGGGGCCCTCCTTGACCCCCCACTTCAGGTGCACCCTCGCCACGGGCACCTTGAATGGGGTCCCGCTCACGCCCATCAGGGTCAGGTACGTATCAGGCACCATCCGATTTAGGCCCACCACCTCGGGCCGGGCCAGCGTCACCTTTGCGCCTGTGTCCCAGTACCCAGTGACCTTCTTCCCATCCACCTCCAGGGGAACGAGGCACTGTTTCCGGAGGGGCAGCCCCATGGCCACCCTGTAGCAGAACCTTGTGTCCGGAGCATCCAGCCCCCCAGGGGCGCTGACCTGGGGCCCTCCTCCCTCCTTCCCAGGTGGGACGCTGCCAGCCCCCCTCTCTTGGGCATGTTGCCCCTCCTCCGATTGGGTCTTTACCCAGTCAACCCTCTGCGGGTTGGTCTGCTCGGTCTGTCTCTGAGCTTGGGGCACTGGGCCCGTATGTGGCCTTGTTGGCCACAGTGGAAGCAGCCCATGTCTCGTGGGTCCCCTCGCGGGGGTCGGGTGGATCTGACGCTGGACGTTCCCCTTTTGTGGGGGTTCTCCATAGGGCCCCGCTGGGAGGTCCCGTGGTGACTCTCTCTCTGCGTTGAGGCAGGCCTGCTCCCTCGAGACTCCTCCCTGCCATCCCCTGCCCGACTGTCCATGTATTGGTCGGCCAGCCGGCCTGCGTGCTGCGGGTTCTCCGGCTTCTGGTCCATCAACCACCGCTTCAGGTCGGATGGGCACTGCGCATACAGGTGCTCCAGTACGACTAGGTCAAGCAGGTCCTCTATAGTTTCGGCCCCAGCTGTCCACTTGCGGGCGTACCCCTGCGCCCGGTTGACCAGTTGCAGGTATGTGACCTCCCGGGTCTTACGTTGACTCCGGAACCTCTTCCGGTACATCTCCGGGGTCAGCCCAAACTCGCGGAGCAGGGCCTCTTTGAACAGGTTGTAGTCCCGCGCCTCCTCCCCTCTCATTCGGCTGTACACCTCCACGGCGGTGGAGTCCAGTAAGGGGGTGAGGCGCCGGATCCTGTCTGCGGGGTCAACCTGGTGCAGCTCGCAGGCATTCTCAAAGGCCGTCAGGAAGGTGTCTATGTCCTCCCCCTCCTTACGCCGGGCCAGGAAGCTCTTATCAAAGCTCTTTGTAGGCTTGGGCCCCCCCTCACTCACCGCAGCCGGGGCCTCCCTGCTTTTCAGCTGGGCCAGGGCCAGCTCATGTTTGCGCTGCTGCTCCCTTTCCTCGTATTCGCGTTGCTTCTCCTTCTCCCTCTCCTCGAATTCACGCTGCTTCTGCCGGTCCTCCATCTCCATCAGTTGTATCTCTCTCTCCAAGTCCAGCCGCCTGCGCTCCACGGAGGCCGAGCGTCGCCGGGCCGATCCCCGGCTGGGGGGGGAGCTTCACCGGGCCGATCCCCTGCTGGCCGGGGGGGTCACGGTGCCCTCGGTAGCTGCGCTCCTCCTCCCCCTCCCCCTAGGCCTAGGGGTGGGGGGTCTTGGGATGCCCTCAGCGGCCGGTTGACCACTCCCAGCGGGGACAGACACTGGTGCCTGCGCTGCATCTGCCCGGCTGCTTCCCTCAGAGACAGGGATCGGTTCATCCCTGCGATCTCTCTCCTCCAGCCGGGCAATCAGCTGGTCCTTGGTGAGCTTCCCACAGTGCAGCCCCCTCTGCTTGCACAGCTCCACCAGCTCCCACTTGCGCTTCTGGGAATACATCTTCCTGCTGGCCGCTCGCAGGCCGGGGTGCTCGCCGCTCCCCACGGTTTCCAGGGGGACCCCTAGTGTGCCAGGCCTTGAGGTCACCACCTCTCTGCCAGGGTCGAGCTGCAGACTCCTCCGCCCCTGGGATCGCTCGCTGTGATCCCCCGGGGGACCCTGTTACTGCAAAGTCCTTCTCTCTGGCCACACTGCCCCAGGGGTGAATCGCCCCTTCGTTTTACTGCTCCCCAGTCACTTACTGCAGGAAGCGCCGTCCACGGGGTGCCGTCGATCCCACCTCTGCCACCAGTTGTCACGGAGTGTGGGGGAGTCCGGCCCTGCACCCCTCTTCCCGGTCTCACAGTGACTCTCAGCCAGCGAGTAAAACAGAAGGTTTATTGGACAACAGGAACCCAGGATACGGCCCAGCTTGTGTTCAGAGCCAGGACCCCTCAATCTGGCCTTTCTGGGGGTTCAGGGTGCTTGGATCCCAGCCTAGGATCCCCTGGAACCCACCTCCCAGCTCCCAACCGAAGACTGATTCCACTTCCCCCCTCCCTTTGTCTAGCTACAGCCAGAGGTGAGACCTCCCCTCCCCCAGGCCAGGCTCATGTTACAGCTGCAGACCTGTCTCTGCCTACCAAGCACACAGACAGCCCCTGCTCCATCACACGGGGTCACTAGGGGGTTGGGGCTGTGGGGGGGTGACGGGGTCCCCGGGGTGCAGCCTGGGCCCGTGGCACCGCTGGGCCCCCTTCCCTCCCTAGCCTGCGCTGCCTCTCCCAGAGCCGGGCCAGTGACCCCCCCCCCCATGCTGTGATCCCTCAGCCCCACGGGGAGCCCCACACCCGGCTCGAGCCGCTCTCGACACACACAGCCAGGGCCCCCCAGCCCCGGCCTTGCACCCCCGAGCCTGCCCCCCCCCGCTGTGGGGGGACACGCCCCGGCCCTGGGACGGAGCTGAGCTCCCCAGCAAACCCCCTGTTGTGGGGCAGGAGGAAGCAGGTTTATTAACACGGAGCCGCCCCGGCGTGTGGGGCTCGGGCAGGCGTCGGGGACTTGCAAACCCGGCTGCCTGGGGGCGGGTCAGCGGGCCCAGCAGCTCCGGGCGCCAGACGGGTGTGAGACGGGATGGAGATGGGGGTGCAGGGCACTCCTTTGGGGCACAGGGTGTCCCGGGAGGCTCCGCAGGGGTGAGGGGGTTATGTGGGGCCAGGGGCTCAGGGGGTCTCACGAAGGGGGGGCTATGGGGTCTCGGGGGACCCCGGGGCAGGACGCAGGGGGGGGGCTATGGGGTCTCGGGGGTCTCGGGGGGCCCCGGGGCAGGAGGTGGATGCGGAGGGGGGGCTATGGGGTCTCGGGGGGCCCCCGGGGCAGGAGGCGGATGCGGAGGGGGGGCTATGGGGTCTCGGGGGGCCCCCGGGGCAGGAAGCGGACCCGGAACGGGGGGCACCGCACCACGGTGCCGAACACGCCCCGCAGGGCCGGGAGGGCGCCGGGCACCGGCGGCTCCAGCCGGAACTGGCGCAGGACGTGCCCGAGGAAGACGAAGATCTCGGCCCGGGCCAGGGTCTCCCCGAGGCAGGCCCGGGCCCCGCAGCTGAAGGGCAGCAGGTTGCGCTGGGCCAGCCGGGGCTCGTCCGCCTCCAGGAACCGCTCTGCGGGGTGGCGGGAGGTCAGCCGGGACCCAGGCGTCCGGGCAGCGAGCCCCCCACCCCCATCAGAGAGTCGGAGACCCAGGTTGGGGGGGAGGTCAGCCCCCCATGAGAACCGGGGACCCAGGCGTCCGGGAGGGGGGTATCAGCCCCCAGCCCCCCATGAGAACCGGGGACCCAGGCGTCCGGGCAGCGAGCCCCCCACCCCCATCAGAGAGTCGGAGACCCAGGTTGGGGGGGAGGTCAGCCCCCAGCCCCCCATGAGAACCGGGGACCCAGGCGTCCGGGAGGGGGGTATCAGCCCCCAGCCCCCCTGAGAACCGGGGACCCAGGCGTCCAGGAGGGGGGTATCAGCCCCCAGCCCCCCCTGAGAACCGGCGACCCAGGCGTCCAGGAGGGGGGTATCAGCCCCCAGCCCCCCATGAGAACCGGGGACCCAGGCGTCCAGGAGGGGGGTATCAGCCCCCAGCCCCCCCCATGAGAACCGGCGACCCAGGCGTCTGGGGAGGCTCAGCCCCCCCATGAGAACCGGGGACCCAGGTGTCCAGGAGGGGGGTATCAGCCCCGAGCCCCCCATGAGAACCGGGGACCCAGGCGTCCGGGGAAGCTCAGCCCCCCCATGAGAACCGGGGACCCAGGCGTCCGGGGAGGCTCAGCCCCCCCATGAGAACCGGGGACCCAGGCGTCCGGGGAGGCTCAGCCCCCAGTCCCGTGGCGGGGGAGGGGCGGGGGGGCAGTACCTGGCCTGAACTCCAGGGGGCGGCACCAGGTGCCCGCGTCGTGGTGGGCGGCGAAGAGGTTGGGGATCACGGTGGTTCCCTTGGGGATGGCGAAGCCCGAGAGGCTGCGGAGAGAGGGGGGGTCTGAGCGGGGAGGGGCGAGTGCCTGGTGTCCCGCGTGGTGCTGTGGGGCAGGGCGGGGCGGGGAATGGGGGCCGTGGGGCGGGGCGGGGGAGGGGTACCTGGTGTCCCGCGTGGTGCTGTGGGGCAGGGCGGGGCGGGGGGGATGGGGGCCGTGGGGCAGGGCGGGGGGTACCTGGTGTCCCGCGTGGTGCTGTGGGGCAGGGCGGGGCGGGGGGATGGGGGCCGTGGGGCAGGGCGGGGGGTACCTGGTGTCCCGCGTGGTGCTGTGGGGCAGGGCGAGGGGCGCCACGGGGCGCAGACGCAGCGTCTCGGAGATGGTGGCGCTGAGCAGGGGCAGCCGGTCCCGGTCCCCATAGCTGGGGGGGCGCTCGGGGCCCAGCACCCGCTGCAGCTCCGCGTGGATCCCGTCCTGCACCTGTGGGGGGGCCCATGGACACTGACCCCCATGGCCACTGACCCCCCCATTCTCATCAGGGATCGCCCAGTGCGGGGGGGGGGGGCGGGATCATCCTGCCTGGTGCACACATGGGGAAACTGAGGCAGGGAGAGACGGGACTTGACCAAGGTCACCCACAGAGACCCCCCCGAACTCCCCCCCAAGACACCAGCCCCCCAAGCACTGAGCGCCCTCGCCCGCCCCCCACGAGCAGCGAGGCGATCGGAGCGGGGGGTTCGGGGCTCACCTGCGGGTGGTGCAGCAGGAAGGCCACGGCCCAGGAGAGCAGGGCGGCCGTGGGGAGGTTCCGGGGTACATGGAGGTTCGGGGATACGGGGAGGTTTGGGGGTTCGGGGCTCACCTGGGGGTGGTGCAGCAGGAAGGCCACGGCCCAGGTGAGCAGGGCGGCCGTGGGGAGGTTCGGGGAGGTTTGGGGGCACAGGGCAGGTTTGGGGGTACGGGGAGGTTTGGGGGTTCGGGGCTCACCTGGGGGTGGTGCAGCAGGAAGGCCACCGCCCAGGAGAGCAGGGCGGCCGTGGGGAGGTTTGGGGGCACAGGGCAGGTTTGGGGGTACGGGGAGGTTTGGGGGTTCGGGGCTCACCTGGGGGTGGTGCAGCAGGAAGGCCACGGCCCAGGTGAGCAGGGCGGCCGTGGGGAGGTTCGGGGAGGTTTGGGGGCACAGGGAGGTTTGGGGGTTCGGGGCTCACCTGGGGGTGGTGCAGCAGGAAGGCCACGGCCCAGGAGAGCAGGGCGGCCGTGGGGAGGTTTGGGGAGGTTTGGGGGCACAGGGCAGCTTTGGGGGTACGGGGAGGTTTGGGGGTTCGGGGCTCACCTGGGGGTGGTGCAGCAGGAAGGCCACGGCCCAGGCGAGCAGGGCGGCCGTGGGGAGGATCGGGGAGGTTTGGGGGCACAGGGCAGGTTTGGGGGTACGGGGAGGTTTGGGGGTTCGGGGCTCACCTGGGGGTGGTGCAGCAGGAAGGCCACGGCCCAGGGGAGCAGGGCGGCCGTGGGGAGGTTCGGGGAGGTTCGGGGGCACAGGGCAGGTTTGGGGGTACGGGGCTCACCTGGGGGTGGTGCAGCAGGAAGGCCACGGCCCAGGGGAGCAGGGCGGCCGTGGGGAGGTTCGGGGAGGTTTGGGGGCACAGGGCAGGTGTGGGGGTAGGGGGAGGTTTGGGGGTTCGGGGCTCACCTGGGGTGGTGCAGCAGGAAGGCCACGGCCCAGGGGAGCAGGGCGGCCGTGGGGAGGTTCGGGGAGGTTTGGGGGCACAGGGCAGGTTTGGGGGTACGGGGAGGTTTGGGGGTTCGGGGCTCACCTGGGGGTGGTGCAGCAGGAAGGCCACGGCCCAGGGGAGCAGGGCGGCCGTGGGGAGGTTCGGGGAGGTTCCGGGGTACATGGAGGTTCGGGGGTACGGGGAGGTTTGGGGATACGGGGAGGTTTGGGGGTTCGGGGCTCACCTGGGGGTGGTGCAGCAGGAAGGCCACGGCCCAGGAGAGCAGGGCGGCCGTGGGGAGGTTTGGGGGCACAGGGCAGCTTTGGGGGTACGGGGAGGTTTGGGGGTTCGGGGCTCACCTGGGGGTGGTGCAGCAGGAAGGCCACGGCCCAGGTGAGCAGGGCGGCCGTGGGGAGGCTCGGGGAGGTGTGGGGGCACAGGGCAGGTTTGGGGGTATGGGGAGGTTTGGGGGTTCGGGGCTCACCTGGGGGTGGTGCAGCAGGAAGGCCACGGCCCAGGAGAGCAGGGCGGCCGTGGGGAGGCTCGGGGAGGTTTGGGGGCACAGGGCAGGTTTGGGGGTACGGGGAGGTTTGGGGGTTCGGGGCTCACCTGCGGGTGGTGCAGCAGGAAGGCCACGGCCCAGGAGAGCAGGGCGGCCGTGGGGAGGTTTGGGGGCACAGGGCAGGTTTGGGGGTACGGGGAGGTTTGGGGGTTCGGGGCTCACCTGGGGGTGGTGCAGCAGGAAGGCCACGGCCCAGGTGAGCAGGGCGGCCGTGGGGAGGTTCGGGGAGGTTTGGGGGCACAGGGCAGGTTTGGGGGTACAGGGAGGTTTGGGGGTTCGGGGCTCACCTGGGGGTGGTGCAGCAGGAAGGCCACGGCCCAGGAGAGCAGGGCGGCCGTGGGGAGGTTTGGGGGCACAGGGCAGGTTTGGGGGTACGGGGAGGTTTGGGGGTTTGGGGCTCACCTGGGGGTGGTGCAGCAGGAAGGCCACGGCCCAGGTGAGCAGGGCGGCCGTGGGGAGGTTCGGGGAGGTTTGGGGGCACAGGGCAGGTTTGGGGGTACGGGGAGGTTTGGAGGTTCGGGGCTCACCTGGGGGTGGTGCAGCAGGAAGGCCACGGCCCAGGAGAGCAGGGCGGCCGTGGGGAGGCTCGGGGAGGTTTGGGGGCACAGGGCAGGTTTGGGGGTACAGGCAGGTTTGGGGATTCGGGGCTCACCTGGGGGTGGTGCAGCAGGAAGGCCACGGCCCAGGTGAGCAGGGCGGCCGTGGGGAGGTTCGGGGAGGTTTGGGGGCACAGGGCAGGTTTGGGGGTACAGGGAGGTTTGGGGATTCGGGGCTCACCTGGGGGTGGTGCAGCAGGAAGGCCACGGCCCAGGAGAGCAGGGCGGCCGTGGGGAGGCTCGGGGAGGTTTGGGGGCACAGGGCAGGTTTGGGGGTACGGGGAGGTTTGGGGGTTCGGGGCTCACCTGCGGGTGGTGCAGCAGGAAGGCCACGGCCCAGGAGAGCAGGGCGGCCGTGGGGAGGTTTGGGGGCACAGGGCAGGTTTGGGGGTACGGGGAGGTTTGGGGGTTCGGGGCTCACCTGGGGGTGGTGCAGCAGGAAGGCCACGGCCCAGGTGAGCAGGGCGGCCGTGGGGAGGTTCGGGGAGGTTCCGGGGTACATGGAGGTTCGGGGGTACGGGGAGGTTTGGGGGTTCGGGGCTCACCTGGGGGTGGTGCAGCAGGAAGGCCACGGCCCAGGAGAGCAGGGCGGCCGTGGGGAGGTTCGGGGAGGTTCGGGGGCACAGGGCAGGTTTGGGGGTACGGGGAGGTTTGGGGGTTCGGGGCTCACCTGGGGGTGGTGCAGCAGGAAGGCCACGGCCCAGGTGAGCAGGGCGGCCGTGGGGAGGTTCGGGGAGGTTTGGGGGCACAGGGCAGGTTTGGGGGTACGGGGAGGTTTGGGGGTTCGGGGCTCACCTGGGGGTGGTGCAGCAGGAAGGCCACGGCCCAGGTGAGCAGGGCGGCCGTGGGGAGGCTCGGGGAGGTTTTGGGGGCACAGGGCAGGTTTGGGGGTACGGGGAGGTTTGGGGGTTCGGGGCTCACCTGGGGGTGGTGCAGCAGGAAGGCCACGGCCCAGGTGAGCAGGGCGGCCGTGGGGAGGTTCGGGGAGGTTTGGGGGCACAGGGCAGGTTTGGGGGTACGGGCAGGTTTGGGGGTTCGGGGCTCACCTGGGGGTGGTGCAGCAGGAAGGCCACGGCCCAGGAGAGCAGGGCGGCCGTGGGGAGGTTCGGGGAGGTTTGGGGGCACAGGGCAGGTTTGGGGGTACGGGGAGGTTTGGGGGTTCGGGGCTCACCTGGGGGTGGTGCAGCAGGAAGGCCACGGCCCAGGTGAGCAGGGCGGCCGTGGTCTCGGTGCCCCCGATGAAGAGATCCACCAGCGCCATGTGAACGTGCTCCGGGGTGAGGCCCCCCTCCGCCGCGGGGTCCCCCCCGGCCCCCCGCCGCTCCCCCAGCAGCTGCAGCATGTGATCCACCATGTCCCGGGCGCACTCGGGGCGCAGCGACTCCTGGGGGGATGCGGGGGTGAGGGGAGGGAATGGGGACCCCCAAACCCCACACCGGGGACCCTGCACCCCCGCCCCAGAGACCCCCAGACCCCGCAACAGGGACCCTCCACCCACGCCCAGAGTCCCCCAAACCCCGCATCGGGGACCCTGCACCCACGCCCCGGAGACCCCCAAACCCCGCAGCGGGGACCCTGCACCCCCGCCCCAGAGTCCCCCAAACCCCGCAGCGGGGACCCTGCACCCACGCCCCGGAGACCCCCAAACCCCGCAGCGGGGACCCGGCACCCCCCCCCCAGGGTCCCCCAAACCCCGCAGCGGGGACCCTCCACCCACGCCCCAGAGTCCCCCAAACCCCGCAGCGGGGACCCTGCACCCCCCCCCCAGAGACCCCCAAACCCCGCAGCGGGGACCCTGCACCCCCGCCCCAGAGTCCCCCAAACCCCGCAGCGGGGACCCTGCACCCCCACCCCAGGGACCCCCAAACCCCGCAGCGGGGACCCTGCACCCCCACCCCAGGGACCCCCAAACCCCGCAGCGGGGACCCTCCACCCACGCCCCAGAGACCCCCAAACCCCGCAGCGGGGACCCTGCACCCCCGCCCCAGAGACCCCCAAACCCCTCACCGGGGACCCTGCACCCCCGCCCCAGAGACCCCCAAACCCCGCATCGGGGATCCTGCACCCCCACCCCAGAGACCCCCAAACCCCGCAGCGGGGACCCTGCACCCCCACCCCAGAGACCCCCAAACCCCGCAGCGGGGACCCTGCACCCCCACCCCAGGGACCCCCAAACCCCGCAGCGGGGAGCCTCCACTCCCACCCGAGCACCCCCACCCTGTACCCCACCCTTTCCCCAGAGACCCCCCACCCCGACCCCCAAACCCCTCCCCAGGGACCCTAACACCGCTTGCCCCAGAGACCCCACCCCGTACCCTGCCCCCGGGACACCCCTCAACCCGGAGCCCCCCCAGCCCCCCCAGCGGCTCCATCCCCGGGGAGCCCCCCGCCCCCCGCCCCCGCCCCCGCCCCCGCCCCCACCTGGTGCCGCTGGATCTGGGCCCGGACGAAGGCGTCTCGGAACCGAACCTGCTGCAGGAGCCGCCGCAGGGCCCCGCTGGGGAACACCTGGGGGGGGACCCCGAGAGTGAGACTGCAGCGCCCCCTGCCGGCCCCCCACAGCGACACCCCCGCCCCCCCCACAGCGCCCCCTGCAGCTCCGCCGCCCCTGCCGCGCCCCACAGCGACACCCCCTCCCCGCCCCACAGCGCCCCCTGCAGCTCCGCCGCCCCCTCCCCGCCCCACAGCGCCCCCTCCCCCTGCCGCGCCCCACAGCGACACCCCCCGCCCCGCCCCACAGCGCCCCCTGCAGCTCCGCCGCCGCCTCCCGCGCCCCACAGCGACACCCCCGCCCCCCCACAGCGCCCCCTGCAGCTCCGCCGCCCCTGCCGCGCCCCACAGCGACACCCCCTCCCCGCCCCACAGCGCCCCCTGCAGCTCCGCCGCCCCCTCCCCGCCCCACAGCGCCCCCTCCCCCTGCCGCGCCCCACAGCGACACCCCCGCCCCGCCCCACAGCGCCCCCTGCAGCTCCGCCGCCGCCTCCCGCGCCCCACAGCGACACCCCCGCCCCCCCCACAGCGCCCCCTGCCGGCCCCCCACAGCGACACCCCCGCCCCCCCCACCGCGCCCCCTCCCCCTGCCGGCCCCCCACAGCGACACCCCCGCCCCGCCCCACAGCGCCCCCTCCCCCTGCCGCGCCCCACAGCGACACCCCCTCCCCGCCCCACAGCGCCCCCTGCAGCTCCGCCGCCCCCTGCCGGCCCCCCACAGCGACACCCCCGCCCCCCCCACAGCGCCCCCTGCAGCTCCCCCGCCCCTGCCGCGCCCCACAGCGACACCCCCTCCCCGCCCCACAGCGCCCCCTGCAGCTCCGCCGCCCCCTGCCGGCCCCCCCCAGCGACACCCCCGCCCCGCCCCACAGCGCCCCCTGCAGCTCCGCCGCCCCTGCCGCGCCCCCCCGCGACACCCCCTCCCCGCCCCCCCGCGCCCCCTCCCCCTGCCGCGACCCACAGCGACACCCCCTCCCCGCCCCACAGCGCCCCCTGCAGCTCCGCCGCCGCCTCCCGCGCCCCACAGCGACACCCCCTCCCCGCCCCACAGCGCCCCCTGCAGCTCCGCCGCCTCCTGCTGGCCCCCCACAGCGACACCCCCTCCCCGCCCCACAGCGCCCCCTGCAGCTCCCCCCCCCCCTGCGGGCCCCCTACAGCGACACACCCTCCCCGCCCCACAGCGACACCCCCTAACCGCCCCACAGCGCCCCCTGCAGCTCCCCCGCCCCTGCCGCGCCCCACAGCGACACCCCTCCCCGCACCACCCCGCCCCACGGCGCCCCCTCCCCCTGCCGCGCCCCACAGCGCCCCCTGCAGCTCCCCCGCCCCCGGCCGGCCCCCCCCAGCGACACCCCCTCCCCGCCCCACAGCGCCCCCTGCAGCTCCGCCGCCCCCTTTCGGCCCCCCCAACGACACCCCCTCCCCGCCCCACAGCGCCCCCTGCAGCTCCCCCGCCCCTGCCGCGCCCCACAGCGCCCCCCCCCCCCCCCGCCCCACAGCGCCCGCTCCCCCTGCCGCGCCCCCCAGCGACACCCCCTCCCCGCCCCACAGCGCCCCCTGCAGCTCCCCCGCCCCTGCCGCGCCCCACAGCGACACCCCTCCCCGCACCTCCCCGCCCCACAGCGCCCGCTCCCCCTCCCCGCCCCACAGCGCCCCCTGCAGCTCCCCCGGCCCCTGCCGGCCCCCCCCAGCGACACCCCCTCCCCGCCCCACAGCGCCCCCTGCAGCTCCGCCGGCCCCTGCCGGCCCCCCCCAGCGACCCCCCCGCCCCGCCCCCCAGCGCCCCCTGTAGCTCCCCCGCCCCCCAGCGCCCCCTCACCCTGAGCAGGGGCAGCGCGTCCAGCGCCCGCACGGCGCCCCGGCCCCACAGCTCCACCAGCTCCGTGATACAGGCCTGGATGTCCCGGGTGGCGGCGGCGTCTGGCATCTGGGGGGAGGGAGCGAGACGGAGCCCCCCAAATCCTCCCCCTCCCCCCCCAGCCTCCCCGGACGCCGGGGTCCCCTAGGGTCGCTCTCCGCTCCCCCCCACCCGGACGCCCGGGTCCCCTAGGGTCGCTCCCAGCCCCTCCGCCCGGACGCCAGGGTCCCCCCCTCGGGACGCTCCCCGCCCCCCCGGACGCCGGGGTCCCCTAGGGTGGCTCCCCGCCCCCCCGCCCGGACGCCAGAGTCCCCTCGGGGCGCTCTCCGCTCCCCCGGACGCCGGAATCCCGTAGGGGTGAGTCCCTGCCCCCCCCGCACGCCTGGGTCCCCTCGGGGCGCTCCCCGCCCCCCCCGGACGCCTGGGTCCCCTCGGGGCGCTCCCCGCCCCCCCCCGGACGCCGGGGTCCCCTGGCCCTCCCGCCCGCTCACCATGGGGCCGAACGCCAGGGCGCAGATGGTGCGACACGTCTGCAGCGAGAAGTCCTGGGCCACGTCCACAGCGGCCCCCCCATAGCTACGGAAAACCTGGGGGGCAGAGACAGGTCAAGGGGGGGCAGCGCCCCGGGCCCGTGACCGCCCCCCCGCCAAGGCGGGTCCCCGGGGGAGGGGCCAGGGCAGATCCGGGTTCCCTGGGGGGGGGGGCGATGGGCGGGAAGTGAGATGTTGGGGGGGTCCCCAGGGTGAAGGGGCCCTTTGGGGGGTAGGCGATCCCTGGGGGGGGCGGAGGTGAAGGGGGGTCCCTGGGTGTCACGGAGTGTGGGGGAGTCCGGCCCTGCACCCCTCTTCCTGGGCTCACAGTGACTCTCAGCCAGCGAGTAAAACAGAAGGTTTATGGAACAACAGGAACACAGGATACAGCCCAGCTTGGATTCAGAACCAGGACCCCTCAAACTGGCCTTTCTGGGGGGTTCAGGGTGCCTGGATCCCAGCCTAGGATCCCCTGGAACCCACCTCCCAGCTCCCAACCGAAGACTGATTCCACTTCCCCCCTCCCTTTGTCTAGCTACAGCCAGAGGTGAGACCTCCCCTCCCCCAGGCCAGGCTCATGTTACAGCTGCAGACCTGTCTCTGCCTACCAAGCACACAGACAGTCCCTGCTCTCACCTATCAACCACACAGACAGTCCCTATTCCATCATACTGGGATGAAGCGGTTCCCTATGGGGGGTATTTCCCTGGGTTTAGGGGGTCCCTGTGGGGGTTCCCGGAGGTGAGGGGGGGTCCCTGGGGGGGGTATTTCCCTGGGCTTAGGGGGTCTCTGGGGAGGTTCCCGGAGGTGAGGGGGGGGACCCTGGGGGGGTATTTCCCTGGGCTTAGGGGGTCCCTGGGGGGGTTCCCGGAGGTGAGGGGGGTCCCTGGGGGGGTATTTCCCTGGGCTTAGGGGGTCCCTGGGGGGGTTCCCGGAGGTGAGGGGGGGTCCCTGGGGGGGTATTTCCCTGGGCTTAGGGGGTACCTGGGGGGGTTCCCGGAGGTGAGAGGGGTCCCTGTGGGGGGGTATTTCCCTGGGCTTAGGGGGTCCCTGGGGGGGCTCCCGGAGGTGAGGGGGGGTCCAGGTGGGGGGGAAATACCCTGGGCTTAGGGGGACCCTGGGGGGGTTCCCGGAGGTGAGGGGGAGTCCCGAGGGGTATTTCCCTGGGCTTAGGGGGTCCCTGGGGGGGTTCCCGGAGGTGAGGGGGGGTCCCTGGGGGGGGGTATTTCCCTGGGCTTAGGGGGTCCCTGGGGGGGGTTCCCGGAGGTGAGGGGGGATCCCTGGGGGGGGTATTTCCCTGGGCTTAGGGGGTCTCTGGGGGGGTTCCCGGAGGTAAGGGGGGGTCCCTGGGGGGGTTCCCGGAGGTGAGGGGGGGTCCCTGTGGGGGGGGGTATTTCCCTGGGCTTAGGGGGTCCCTGGGGGGGTTCCCGGAGGTGAGGGGGGTCCCTGGGGGGGGGTATTTCCCTGGGCTTAGGGGGTCCCTGGGGGTCGGAGCGGAGCCCTCACCTGGCAGAGCGCGGCCGCCTGGGCCCCCAGCACCGGGTCCAGCTGCAGGCGCTGGGCGCGGGCCAGGGCCGAGTGAGCCGCTTTGCGCTGCAGCCGCCAGCTGGGGGTGAAGTCGCCCAGGGACAGATCGTGGCCCCCCAGGGAGATGAGATCCGCTGCGGGGGGGGGATGGGGAGGGTTAGTGACCAGGCGGGTAGAGACCCCCCCACCCCCACCCAAGCCCCCGGGACCTGCCCCTTTCCCGTTCCAGCGTTAACTCTGGACCCTACTGATGGCAGAGCCCAGGGGAGTCGGCGCTCAGAGAGCTGGAGGAGGAGCTGACCCCCCAATACCTTCATAAACAGCCCCCCAAACCCTCTGGCACACAGCCCCAACCCCCCCTCTCAGCCCCCAGCCCCCCATTACCGACAAAGCTGGGGGGGCGCCCGGCGAAATCGGACCATTTCTGGGTCAGCGCCTGGCGGATGGACTCCACGCTGTTCAGCACCACCACGTCTGGGGGCACACGGGGGGGTTAATGGGGGGACCCAGGAGGGCAGGGAACCCGGCCGGGACAGAGCAGGGAGGGGGGAAGCTGGGGGCACCCAGCCAGGACCCAGGGGCGAAGGGGGGGGACCATGGGGGGAGGGGCCCCTGGGCCGGGCACATGGGGAGAAGGAAGGGGGCCCGGTGGGGGAGGGGCCAGGCCCAGGGGGGAAGGGGGGGACCATGGGGGGAGGGGCCCCTGGGGAGAAGGAAGTGGGGGGCCGGTGGGGGAGGGGCCAGGCCCGGGGGGAAGGAAGGGGGGGCCCCGGGGGTCTGGCAGGGGCCAGGCGGGGGGGGAGGAAGGGGGGCCCCGGGGGTCCGGCAGGGGCCAGGCGGAGGGGAAGGAAGGGGGGGCCCGGGGGTCCAGCAGGGGCCAGGCGGGGGGGAAGGAAGGGGGGCCCCGGGCGGCCGACAGCGGCCAGGCGCGGCGGACGCACGGGGACCCCGGGGGTCCGGCAGGGGCCAGGCGGAGGGGAAGGAAGGGGGGCCCCGGGGGTCCGGCAGGGGCCAGGCGGGGGGAGGAGGAAGGGGGCCCCGGGGGTCGGGCAGGGGCCAGGCGGAGGGGGAGGAAGGGGGGCACCGGGGGTCCGGCAGGGGCCAGGCGGGGGGGAGGAAGGGGGACCCCCGGGGACCGGCAGGGGCCAGGCGGAGGGGAAGGAAGGGGGGCCCCGGGGGTCCGGCAGGGGCCAGGCGGGGGGAGGAGGAAGGGGGCCCCGGGGGTCGGGCAGGGGCCAGGCGGAGGGGGAGGAAGGGGGGCACCGGGGGTCCGGCAGGGGCCAGGCGGGGGGGGGACGGAAGGGGGGCCCCGGGGGTCCAGCAGGGGCCAGGCGGAGGGGAAGGAAGGGGGGCCCCGGGGGTCGGGCAGGGGCCAGGCGGAGGGGGAGGAAGGGGGTCCCCGGGGGTCCAGCAGGGGCCAGGCGGAGGGGAAGGAAGGGGGGCCCCGGGGGTCCGGCAGGGGCCAG
>NC_059083.1:2604690-2717190 GCF_020497125.1 Mauremys mutica
CTGCCCGCCATCCCCCCATCTCCCTGCTGCCTTCTCCCCGGGTCCCCATCCACCCGCTTCTGCCCCCCAGCTTCTGCCCCACGGCCCCCCATCCCCCGGCTTCTGCCCCCCATCCCCCCATCTCCCTGCTGTTTGCCCCCCGGCTTCTGCCCCCCGGCCCCCATCCCCCGGCTTCTGCCCCCTGGCTTCTGCCCCACGGCTCCCCATCCACCGGCTTCTGCCCCCCATCCCCCCATCTCCCTGCTGTCTGCCCCCCGGGCCCCCATCCACCCGCTTCTGCCCCCCGGCTTCTGCCCCCCGGCCCCCCATCCCCCGGCTTCTGCCCCCCCATCCACTCCCGGCTTCTCTCCCCGCATCCCCCCAGGTGTTCGCGGCCATGGGCAGCTACGACCTGGGCTGCTCGCCGGGCAGTGGGGCCGACGCCCTGGGGGTCTTCGAAGACGCCGGCCTGGCCCTGCGCGTGGGGGGGCTGGAGAGCCCAGTGCGCAGCGGTGAGCGGGGGGGACGGGGGGGCTGCGGAGCGGTGAGACGGGGGGCGGGGGGGAGGCCCGGGGGGGGGCTGGAGAGCCGGCTGCAGAGCGGTGAGATGGGGGGCGGGGGGAGGCCCAGGGGGGGGCTGAGGGGAGGTGAGATGGGGGGCGGGGGGAGGACCCGGGTGGGGGGCTGGGGGCAGGGGGAGGACCCGGGGGGGGCTGAGGGGCGGGGGTCACATGGGGACTGGGGGGGGCTCAGGGGCTGTGACCCGCCCAGTCTTACCCCCCCTCGCTCTTTGGACCCCCAGGGCACAGCTGCGGCCAGGACGCCCCCCGCAGGAAGCGCTCGCTGGACTTCCTAGTGCAGGCCCAGAAGAGGGGTGAGTGGGGGGTGGGGGGTGTGAGTGGGGGTGTGAGTGGGGGGTGGGGGGCAGGGTCTCCCCACCCCTGCACCCGCCCTGTGCACGGATCCCCAGCTCGCCGCTGCGCCCCCCGGCCGTGGGGCAGCCCCTTGGAGGAGCCCTTTGCTGTCCAGCCCCCCAAGGGTGCCCCATTTCGCCCAGGCCTGGCCCTGTGGGCTCCAGCCCCCTGCCGCCCCCTCGAGCTCTGCCCCCCACCGCAGGCTCCTGCCCTGCCCCGTGGCCAGCCTGGGACCCCAGCAGGGACAGGGGTGCCAGGCACCCCCCCGCGCCCCGTCTGCCCCCCATGCCCAGTCTGACCCTCTGCCCCCTGTGCTGCCCCCCGGCCCTGTCTGACACTCTGCCCCCCTCTGCTGCCCCCCTCTGCTGCCCCCCTGCCCTGTCTGATGCTCTGCCCCGTGGCCAGCCTGGGACCCCCGGCAGGGACAGGGGTGCCAGGCATCCCCTCCCCCACCCCGTCTGCCCCCCCTGCCCCGTCTGACGCTCTGCCCCCCCGCCCCGTCTGACGCTCTGCCCCCCGCCCCGTCTCCCCAGCCGCGCGGTACCAGGGCGACCCGCGGGCTCTGCGCTGCTGCCGGGACGGGATGACCCAGGTGCCGATGCGCCGGACGTGCGAGCAGCGAGCGACGCGGATCCAGGGCCCCGACGCCGACCGCTGCCGAGTCCCCTTCCTCGACTGCTGCAAATTCGCCACCGAGCAGCGGCGCAAGGCCTGGGGCTCCGGCGGGCTGGCCCGGGGTGAGCCTGGCTGGGAGCCCGGACGCCTGGGTTCTCTCCCGCCTCTGGGGGGGAGTGGGGGCTGGAGCAGGGGGTGGGAGCCTGGCTCTGGGGTCCCCCCTCCCCCGCTGCTAACCCTGCCCCGCACAGTTGTTGCACTGCAAGTGCTGCACAGGATCTTTTCAGGGGGGATATGGCAAAGCCCCACATATCTTGGTAATACACGTATCAATCCGCAGTGTGTCAGCTGCACATGAGAGAGATCACGCACGCACTCACACACGCACAGACACACACACACACACACAGACATGCACACGCACTCACACACGCACAGACAGACGCGCACAGACAGACACAGACACACTCACACAGACACACACACGCGACACGCACACGCACACGCTCCGGCTTGTTAGCAACTCCTGGCCCCCCTGACTGTCCCGGCGGGTGAGTTCGCTGGGGGACGGGGGGGGGGGAGATCGGACCGGGGGTCTCCACGAGCCCCCTCCCCGTTACAGCAGCTCCCCCAGCTGCAAACCTGCCCCAGCTCCAAACTCCGTGTGTGGCCGTTGGGCCTTCGTGCGGCTCCCCCCAGGGACGGGGCTGGCTCCTAAATCCCCTCGGCTCCAGCGAGCCCACTGGGTCCTTGGCCTGGCTCCCAGGGGGGCAGCCGCCCCCCCCGCTCAGGCCCCGGGGCGAGTGATTGCGGGGGGGGGGTCTCACGCGGGGCCCAGCACACGAGCCGGCAGACGGGCAGGGGGCCGAGCCGCGACCCTGAACCCCACGTGCCCCGCAGTGAACCCCGAGCGGGACGAGGACGAGTTCTTCGACGACGACTCTGTGCAGACCCGGAGCGTCTTCCCCGAGAGCTGGCTCTGGAAAACCCTCACCGTGCAGGGGAGCAGCCGGTCAGCGCCCGCCGGGCCCTTCTCCTGGGGGGCCTCCCCCACCTCCCCGCCCCTCCCCCTTCTCCTGGGGGGCCCTCCCCCTTCCTCCCCCTTCTCCTGGGGGGCCCCTCGCCCGCCTCACTGCCCCTCCCCCTTCTCCTGGGGGGCCCCTCGCCCTTCTCCTGGGGGGGCCCTCCCCCACCTCGCTGCCCCTCCCCCTTCTCCTGGGGGGCCCTCCCCCACCTCCCCGCCCCACCCCCGTCTCCTGGGGGGCCTTCGCCCTTCTCCTGGGGGGCCCTCCCCCACCTCGCTGCCCCTCCCCCTTCTCCTGGGGGGCCCTCCCCCTTCCTCCCCCTTCTCCTGGGGGGCCCTCCCCCACCTCCCCGCCCCTCCCCCTTCTCCTGGGGGGCCTTCGCCCTTCTCCTGGGGGGCCCTCCCCCACCTCGCTGCCCCTCCCCCTTCTCCTGGGGGGCCCTCCCCCTTCCTCCCCCTTCTCCTGGGGGGCCCTCCCCCTTCCTCGCCCTTCTCCTGGGGGGCCCCTCCCCCACCTCACCGCCCCTCCTCCCCCTTCTCCTGGGTGCCCCTCCCCCACCTCGCCGCCCCTCCCCCCGCTTCTCCCTGGGGACCCCTCCCCCCACCCCAGGGCTCCACTCCTTCCCGGGCGTCCCCCCATATCCCTCCAAGCACCTTCCCTGGGGCCACCCTCCCTACCCAGCCCCCCCCGTGACCCCCCCCCCCCGGTCTGTCTCCCGCAGGCAAACCCACCTGGTGCCGGATTCGATCACCACCTGGGAGATCCAGGCCGTCAGCATGTCGCCCACCACCGGTGAGTCCGTCCCCCGGCCGCCCCCCCGGCCGGCCCCCCGGCCGCCCATCCCCCCATGGCCCCCCGGCTCACCCAGCTCCCCCCCCCCAGGGATCTGCGTCTCCGACCCGCTCAGCGTCCGCGTCTTCCAGGATTTCCACCTCTCGCTGCGGCTGCCCTACGCCGTGAAGCGCTTCGAGCAGCTGGAGCTGCGCCCGGTGCTGTACAACTACCGGGATCGGCCCGTCAACGTGAGGGGCCCGCTCGGCCGGGACCCCCCCCTGCTCGGCCGCGCCCCCCCTGCTCGGCCGCGCCCCCCGCCCCGGCCTGCCCCCCCGCTCGGCCGCGCCCCCCCGCGCTGACCTGCCCCCCGAGCTCGGCCGCGCCCCCCCGCCCTGACCTGCCCCCCCGCTCGGCCGCGCCCCCAGCCCCGACCTGCCCCCCCGCTCGGCCGCGCCCCCAGCCCCGACCTGCCCCCCCGCTCGGCCGCGCCCCCAGCCCCGACCTGCCCCCCTGCTCGGCCGCGCCCCCCGCCCCGGCCTGCCCCCCCGCTCGGCCGCGCCCCCCGCCCCGGCCTGCCCCCCCGCTCGGCCGCGCCCCCAGCCCCGACCCGCAGCCCCCCGCCCCCGGCCCAGCCCCCCCAGCTCGGCCGCGACCCCCGCCCCGACCTGCCCCCCCCGCTCGGCCGCGCCCCCCGCCCCGACCTGCCCCCCGCCCCGGCCTGCCCCCCCGCTCGGCCGCGCCCCCCCGCTCGGCCGCGACCCCCGCCCCGGCCCGGCCCCCCCCGGCTCGGCCTGCCCCCCCCGCTCGGCCGGTGCCCCCCAGCCCCGCCCCGCAGCCCCCTGCCCCCGGCCCTGCCCCCCAGCCCCGGCCCGCAGCCCGTGCGGGGGTCTCAGTCTCTCTCTCCCCAGGTCTCGGTGCACATGGAGCGCTCCGAGGGCATCTGCTCCCCGGCGACGGGGGACCGGGTCCGGCGCCAGGCCGTGCAGGTCCCGGCGAAGGGGGCTCTGGCCGTGCCCTTCACCGTGGTGCCCATGGGCGCCGCCGACATCCCCATCACCATCACGGCGCAGGGG
Source organism: Mauremys mutica (assembly GCF_020497125.1). NCBI lineage: Eukaryota > Metazoa > Chordata > Testudines > Geoemydidae > Mauremys > Mauremys mutica. Next base: position 2,609,071 of record NC_059083.1, read on the forward strand.
GGCTGGGGGCTCGGGGACAGCGTCGCCCGGAGCCTGCGGGTGGAGGTGAGAGGGGGCCAAGCCCCACGGAGCCGCCGCCTGCCCCCTCTGCCCCCCAAGTCCCCGTTCTGACCCCCGTCTCCCCCCAGAGAGAAGGCACCGCCCAGCTGGAGGAGATGAGCTACTCGCTGGATTCCGAAGGTGGGGACCCCAGGGGCTGGGGGGAGGGGGAGTCTCTGAGGGGCTCCATAGGGTGCCAAGGGGGGGCTCTGGGGCGGCCCGGATCCCGCTGACCCCCCTGCCCCCACAGAGCGGCTCAGCCGGGCGCTGGAGATCCCGGGGGAGCTGCCCCCCAACGCCCTCCCCGACGGGGACTTCAAGATGAGCGTCCGCGTCACGGGTGAGACCCCCCCGCTGCCCCTCCCCCCCGCGAGTCCCAAATCCGGAGGGGGGCTCCCTCCCAGCAGCCCAGCCCCGCTCCCCCCCCCGCCCCTCCTGCGGGCTGAGTCACCCGGTGAATCTCTCCATGGGTCACTCGTAGCGGCCCCCCAGGCCGAGCTGAGGCCCCATTGTGTGGGGCGGCCCCCAGAGGCAGAGCCCAGGTGGGAAACACACACAGGGCAGAGCCACTGCCGGCACCTGCACCCAGAGAGCGTCACCGGCCCGGCCCCCAGCCCCTCCTCAGACACCCCCCCGGACCCCTTCGGGCGAGATCTCTGGGGTCCCCATTCGTGTCAATACCATCCCACCCCCAACGAGACACCTCAGCGGGGAAACTGAGGCACACAGGGTTCACTGCCCTGATGCCCCTTCCCCACCCCACTGCATTCCCCATCCCTGTCCCCACCCCAACGCCACCTCCCCCCAGCCCCAGCGTGGGGTCCGTGGGTCGCTGGGGCTCTGTCTCTCTCCCCGGCACGGTTCCCGTGCGTCACTGGGTCTCTGGCTCTCCCCGGCGCGGTGCCCGTGGGTCTCTGGCTCTCCCCGGCGCGGTGCCCGTGGGTCGCTGGGTCTCTGGCTCTCCCCGGCGTGGTGCCCGTGGGTCGGTGACGCTGTCTCACTCTCCCCGGCGCGGTGCCCGTGGGTTGCTGGGTCGCTGTCTCACTCCCCGGCGCGGTGCCCGTGGGTCGCTGTCTCTCTCTCCCCGGCGCGGGGCCCGTGGGTCGCTGTCTCTCTCCCCGGCGCGGTGCCCGTGGGTCACTGTCTCACTCCCCGGCGCGGTGCCCGTGGGTCGCTGGGTCGCTGTCTCTCTCTCCGGCGCGGTGCCCGTGGGTCGGTGACGCTGTCTCTCTCCCCGGCGCGGGGCCCGTGGGTCGCTGTCTCACTCCCCGGCGCGGTGCCCGTGGGTCGCTGTCTCTCCCCGGCGCGGTGCCCGTGGGTCGCTGTCTCTCTCTCCCCGGCGCGGTGCCCGTGGGTCGCTGTCTCTCCCCGGCGCGGTGCCCGTGGGTCGCTGTCTCTCTCCCCGGCGCGGTGCCCGTGGGTCGCTGTCTCTCCCCGGCGCGGTGCCCGTGGGTCGCTGTCTCTCTCTCCCCGGCGCGGTGCCCGTGGGTCGCTGTCTCTCCCCGGCGCGGTGCCCGTGCGTCGCTGTCTCTCTCCCCGGCGCGGTGCCCGTGGGTCTCTGTCTCTCCCCGGCGCGGTGCCTGTGGGTCGCTGGGTCTCCCCGGCGCGGGGCCCGTGGGTCGCTGTCTCTCTCTCTTCGGCACGGTGCCCGTGGGTCGGTTTCTCTCTCCGCGGCGCGGTGCCCGTGGGTCGCTGTCTCTCTCTCTTCGGCACGGTGCCCGTGGGTCGGTTTCTCTCTCCGCGGCGCGGTGCCCGTGGGTCGCTGGGTCTCTGTCTCTCCCCGGCGCGGTGCCCGTGGGTCGCTGGGTCTCTATCTCTCCCCGGCACAGTGCCCGTGGGTCGCTGGGTCTCTGTCTCTCCCCGGCACGGTGCCCGTGGGTCGGTGACGCTGTCTCTCCCTGGGGCGGTGCCCGTGGGTCGCTGTCTCTCTCTCCCCGGCGCGGTGCCCGTGGGTCGCTGGGTCTCTGTCTCTCCCCGGCGCGGTGCCCGTGGGTCGGTGACGCTGTCTCTCCCCGGGGCGGTGCCCGTGGGTCGCTGTCTCTCTCTCCCCGGCGCGGTGCCCGTGGGTCGCTGGGGCTCTGTCTCTCCGCGGCGCGGTGACCGTGGGTCGCTGGGTCTCTGGCTGTCCCCGGCGCGGGGCCCGTGGGTCGGTGACGCTGTCTGTCCCCGGCGCGGTGCCCGTGGGTCGCTGTCTCTCTCTCCCCGGCGCGGTGCCCGTGGGTCGCTGACGCTCTCCCCGGCGCGGTGCTCGTGGGTCGGTGACGCTGTATCTCCCCGGGGCGGTGCCCGTGGGTCGCTGTCTCTCTCTCCCCGGCACGGTGCCCGGCGCGGTGCCCGTGGGTCGCTGTCTCTCCCCGGCGCGGGGCCCGTGGGTCGCTGTCTCTCCCCGGCGCGGGGCCCGTGGGTCGCTGGGTCGCTGTCTCTCCCCGGCGCAGTGCCTGTGGGTTGGTGACACTGTCTCACTCTCCCCGGCGCGGTGCCCATGGGTCGCTGTCTCTCCCCGGTGCGGTGCCCGTGGGTCGCTGTCTCTCCCCGGCGTGGTGCCCGTGGGTCGCTGTCTCTCTCCCCGGCGCGGTGCCCGTGGGTCGCTGGGTCGCTGTCTCTCCCCGGCGCGGTGCCCGTGGGTCGCTGGGTCGCTGTCTCTCCCCGGCGCGGTGCCCGTGGGTCGCTGACGCTCTCCCCGCCCGCGGCAGCCGACGAGCCGGTGGAGACGCTGGAGAAGTCGCTCTCGCCCGCCGGGCTGGTGGGGCTGCTGCGGGTGCCGCGGGGCTGCGCCGAGCAGACCATGATCTACATGGCGCCCGGGCTCTACGCCATGCGCTACCTGGACGAGACCGAGCAGTGGGCCCAGCTCCGCGCCGAGCGCAAGCAGGAGGGGCTGGAGCACCTGCGCGTGGGTGAGTCCCGGGGCGGGGGGGCGGGGGGGGCCGGGCACCGGCGAGGGTGGGGGGCAGGGGCCGGGGAGAAGAGGGCCCGGGGGCCGGGTGGGGTTCGGGGGTTCGGGGGCTGGGCTGGGGGAGCTGCACACAGCAATGGGGCGCCAGACCCCAGCTCACACGCTGGTCCCTTGCACGTGGGAACCGGACCCGCCACGGCTGCCCGCCAGCCCTTGCACTGTGCACACACGTGTGCACCCCCCTTTGCACGCCCAGCGCACAGACCCGCGGACGCTCGCCCCCCCTCGCCCGCACGCCCCAGGCACGAGCCCCTCACGGAGCACAAGGGGAGCAGGGGGCACGGAGGGTGGGGGTCGAACCCCCCAATTTGACCCCCCCGTCACATCCCCTCCCCCCAGGCTACGAGCGGATCCTGACCTTCCGCAAGGCGGACGGGTCGTACGGCGCCTGGCTGCACCGGGACAGCAGCACCTGGTGAGCCGGGCTGGGGGGGCCTGGGGAGGGTCGGGGGTGGGGGGGTCAATGGCTGGGGGCTGTGAGGGGGGATCCGGGCCAGGGGCTCTGTGGGGGGATCGGCTCCCCCGGGAGGGGCCGGGAGGCGGCCGGGGGCTCTGGGGGGGGATCGGCTCGGCCGGGAGGGGCCGGGAGGCATCGTGGGGGGCTGTGAGGGGGGATCCGGGCCAGGGGCTCTGTGGGGGGCTGTGAGGGGGATCCGGGCCAGGGGCTCTGTGGGGGGCTGTGAGGGGGGGATCCGGGCTGGGGGCTCTGGGGGGGGATCGGCTCCCCCGGGAGGGGCCGGGAGGTGGCTGGGGGGCTGTGGGGGGATCGGCTCCCCCGGGAGGGGCCGGGAGGCATCGTGGGGGGCTGTGAGGGGGGATCCGGGCTGGGGGCTCTGGGGGGGGATCGGCTCCCCCGGGAGGGGCCGGGAGGCAGCTGGGGGCTCTGTGGGGGGATCGGCTCCCCCGGGAGGGGCCGGGAGGCATCGTGGGGGGCTGTGAGGGGGGATCCGGGCTGGGGGCTCTGGGGGGGGATCGGCTCCCCCGGGAGGGGCCAGGAGGCGGCTGGGGGGCTGTGAGGGGGGATCCGGGCCAGGGGCTCTGGCGGAGGATCGGCTCCCCTGGGAGGGGTCGGGAAGCATCGTGGGGGGCTGTGAGGGGGGATCCGGGCCAGGGGCTCTGTGGGGGGATCGGCTCCCCTGGGAGGGGTCGGGAGGCGGCCGGGGGCTCGGGGGGGATCCCCTCCGGGGTCCGTGAGTCGCCCCCAGGCTGACCCCGGCCCCCCCAGGCTGACGGCGTTCGTGGTGAAGGTCCTGGCGCTCAGCCGGCAGTACCAGGACGTGGACGCTGCCGGGATTCGGGAGTCGGTCACGTGGCTGCTGGGAAACCAACAGACCGACGGCTCCTTCCGCGACCCCCACCCCGTCATCCACCGGGACATGCAGGTGACGTCGCACGTGCCCCTACGCCCTCGCACGCGCGCTGCTGCTGCACACTCCCCTCGCACAATGGCCTTGCACAAACACATGCACATTCACACCTGGGCCTTGCACACCTGAGCCTCAATTTTGCGTGCTCACTTTCCTCTGCACCCTCATCCTCACACCCTGCTGCCTTGCACACTTGCCGCTGCCTTGCGCTGCCGCGCCAGCGCTGTACGGCTGCAGTGTAGCCGTACCCTCACCAACAGATGTTGCACAACTGCCTTCACACACTCACGGAGATGTTGCACATTTAGCCATGCTCCTGCATGCACTATCCCCCTTGCACACTAGCTGGTGCATTGCACAACTGCCCTCCCATCCTTGCCACGGGGTCACACAGTGCCCCTGCACGTTCACAATGCACAGGGGCCCGGCACGTTGCACTGTGACGGTGCTGCCCGGGGGTCACTCAATGCGGGTGAAGTGCAAACAGCCCAGGGCAGACGGCCCCCGAATGCTGGTGGATCTTCCAGGGCTGAGCTTCACCCCCCAGCCCCCGTGTCACCCCCGGCCTCTCGGCCGCCGAACCGCGCCGGTCCCGGCGAGTGCCCGGCCCCTGCCCCCCGGCCCCCGCGCCCTGGCCCCCGCCCCCCGGCCAGGCACACGTTGCACACGAGGGGATTCCTGAGCGTCTGATCTCGTCAGAGACAAGGAAAGATTCTTCCGACCCCCCGGATCAGCCCCACCCCAGCGATAGCTCAGCTCTGACCCGAACTCCCCGCTCCAGCCAGTTCCTCTGAACGAGGCTCCGGTTCGTTAGCAGAGAGCGGGGGCCAGTTCAGGCAGACAGAGGCTCAGCCCCAGCAGAGAGGAGCCTGGCGCTGCCCGAAGCCCCTCGAGAACCAGCCCCGAGGCCCAGGCCAGTGTCCGGGGTCGGGGGGCTGCAGCCAGCGGCCGGGGAGCTCAGGCCTGGTGGCCGAAGGTTCCCCCCCGACCCCGGAGCAGAGCCGAGCTGCAGCCGGATCGCGGCCCAGGGTCCCCGGAGCAGAGCCGAGCTGCAGCCGGATCGCGGCCCAGGGTCCCCGGAGCAGAGCCGAGCTGCAGCCGGATCGCGGCCCAGGGTCCCCGGAGCAGAGCCGAGCTGCAGCCGGATCGCGGCCCAGGGTCCCCGGAGCAGAGCCGAGCTGCAGCCGGATCGCGGCCCAGGGTCCCCGGAGCAGAGCCGAGCTGCAGCCGGATCGCGGCCCAGGGTCCCCGGAGCAGAGCCGAGCTGCAGCCGGATCGCGGCCCAGGGTCCCCGGAGCAGAGCCGAGCTGCAGCCGGATCGCGGCCCAGGGTCCCCGGAGCAGAGCCGAGCTGCAGCCGGATCGCGGCCCAGGCTTAGACCCTTCCAGCCGCGTCGGGGGCCGCTCGCCCGGGGCACTGACCCCTTAGCAGCCCGGCTCCGGGCCCTGCAGCCACTGACGCTCCCCAGCGTCTCCCCACACGCCGAGATCCCGGCTGGGCCTTGGCCGCCGCGCCCCAGCGCCCGACGAGCCTCGTTCGCTGCCCTCAGCTCCCGCGTGGCCCCGTAGCGCCCGGGCTGCGGGTCCCGGCTCCGCGCGGCCCGGGGGGGGACCTGCCTCGCCCCGGCCCCCGCCCCTCACCCAGGGCTCTGGGTTCAATCCATGGAGGGATCGGGCCCAAAAGCTGTCGGGGGCTTTGAGCAGGGGGGGCCTAGACCCCTCCTATCGTCACACACGGGCCCCCTCGCACACTCACGCTCATGTTGCAAACTCACACTTGCCCCATGGCACGTGCAGGTGCAATCACACCCATGCACACTCACTGCCCTGGTGTGCAAAGCCCCCAGGGCTGTTTTTGCACACACGGGTTAGATCCTGGCCTCGGGGCCCGGCTGGAGTCACACCAACACACACGCACCATTTGCACAAGTATTTGCACTCCCATTTGCACGCTAACCCAGCAGGCCGCACGCTTACAGCTGCACCAGCCTCGTGCTCTGCTCACACCCTGAGCTCGGCCTGCATGTCCACCAGCCCTGCTCCCCTCAGACCTTGCACGCCCAGACATGCCACACAGTGCTCGTGTGCTCAGATTTGCACACTCACGCTGCGCACATGTGGATTTGTACGCATGCCCCGTGCCCCGAAGGGGACATTCCCAGCGGCACGTTCACCATAGTATCCAGCCCCTGGCAGCCCCTCCGGCCGTGCGTGCTCGGATTTGCACCCGCAGCAGGTGTGTGTAGACGAGGTCCCCTCCCAGCTCCACGCTTGCAGCCTGCACTCGGGTTGGCCCACGCCCCTCCCTGCCTGGCACACTTAGATCTGTGCCCTGACTCCTGCACACGCAGCTCCCATCCCCCATTACCCCCCAAGCCCCCGGGCCCACGGTAGTAGCGGGGAGGTGATGCCACTGAGGCACCAGGCCGTGCACCTCTGGAACTCACCATTGCCAGTGTCCGCTGGTGCCCACAGGGCGTCTCTCGCACGTGCGCCTTGCACGCTCACCCCCGTGCTCTCCCCCCAGGGCGGCGTCGGGGGGCAGCAGGGGGGCGTCTCGCTCACGGCGTTCGTGGTGGTGGCCCTGAAGCAGGCGCTGGCGCTGTACGAGGAGCAGGAGGCCGACCCGGAGCTGCAGAAGGAGACGCAGGAGCAGCGGGCACGCGTGGTAGGGCGACCTGGGGGGGTACTGGGGAGGTGGGGAAGTGGGGAGGTCGGGGGGCTGGGGGGTTACGGGGGAGATGGGGAATGGGGGTGTCGGGGGCTGGGGGGTTACCGGGGAGGTGGGGAAGTGGGGAGGTCGGGGGGCTGGGGGGTTACCGGGGAGATGGGGAATGGGGGTGTCGGGGGCTGGGGGGTTACAGGGGAGGTGGGGAAGTGGGGGATCGGGGGGCTGGGGGGCTCTGTCTGATGGTTGCTCTCCCCCCCCCGCACAGAGGAGCAGCCTGTCCCGGGCCACGCGGTACCTGGCGGCAGCGCCGGAGCAGGGCCGGGCCCCCTACCCGGCCGCCATCTCGGCCTACGCCCTGTCCCTGGCCTCCGACGACGCCGGCGCCATCGGGGCAGCCGACCGCCGGCTCCGGGAGCTCGCCCTGCGGGACAGCGGTGCGCCCCCCCGGCCCCCCCAATGCAGCCTCTGCCCCCCAGCGCAGCCTGTGCCCCCCCGGCCCCCCCAATGCAGCCTGCGCCCCCCCCGCCCCCGCTGCAGCGTCTGCCCCTCCCATGCAGCCTGCGCCCCCTGCCCCCCCACCGCAGCCTGTGCCCCCCGGCCCCCCCACCACAGCCTGTGCCCCCCGGCCCCCGCTGCAGCATCTGCCCCCCCAGCGCAGCCTGCGCCCCCCGCCCCCTGCTGCAGCCTGCACCCCCCCGCCCCCCCGGTGCAGCCTGTGCCCCCCAGCACAGCCTGCGCCCTTGGCCCCCCTGCTGCAGCCTCTGCCCCCTGGCCCTTGCTGCTGCCTGTGCCCCCGGTCCCCCCCAGTGGCGGCGGGCGGTACCGCAGCCCCAGCTCCCCCTATTGGCGGCGGGCGGTATCGCAGCCCCAGCTCCCCCCAGTGGCGGCGGGCGGTATCGCAGCCCCAGCTCCCCCCAGTGGCGGCGGGCGGTATCGCAGCCCCAGCTCCCCCTAGTGGCGGCGGGCGGTATCGCAGCCCCAGCTCCCCCTAGTGGCGGCGGGCGGTATCGCAGCCCCAGCTCCCCCTAGTGGCGGCGGGCGGTATCGCAGCCCCAGCTCCCCCTAGTGGCGGCGGGCGGTATCGCAGCCCCAGCTCCCCCCAGTGGCGGCGGGCGGTATCGCAGCCCCAGCTCCCCCTAGTGGCGGCGGGCGGTATCGCAGCCCCAGCTCCCCCTAGTGGCGGCGGGCGGTACCGCAGCCCCAGCTCCCCCTAGTGGCGGCGGGCGGTATCGCAGCCCCAGCTCCCCCTAGTGGCGGCGGGCGGTATCGCAGCCCCAGCTCCCCCTAGTGGCGGCGGGCGGTATCGCAGCCCCAGCTCCCCCCAGTGGCGGCGGGCGGTATCGCAGCCCCAGCTCCCCCCAGTGGCGGCGGGCGGTATCGCAGCCCCAGCTCCCCCCAGTGGCGGCGGGCGGTATCGCAGCCCCAGCTCCCCCTAGTGGCGGCGGGCGGTATCGCAGCCCCAGCTCCCCCCAGTGCCGGCGGGCGGTACCGCAGCCCCCCAAGGCTGGTGTAGTGAAGCTGGGTCTCTCCCCCCCCCAGAGGGGACCATGATGTTTTGGGCAGCGGAGGAGGGTGGGGCCACCTCCGCTTCGGCCATCTCGGTCGAGACCACGGCCTACGCGCTCCTGCACCTCGTGCTGCACAACGACCTCGCGACCGCCAAGAAGGTCGCCCGGTGGCTGACGGAGCAGAAGAACTACGGTGGCGGCTTCAAATCCACACAGGTCCCAGCCAGGGAGGGGAGTGGGGGCTGGTGGGTCAGAGCGGGGGGGCTGGGAGCCAGGACTCCTGGGTTCTCTCCCAGCTCTGGGAGGGGAGTGGGGGCTGGTGGGTCAGAGCAGGGGGGCTGGGAGCCAGGACTCCTGGGTTCTCTCCTGGCTCTGGGAGGGGAGTGGAGGCTAGTGGGTTAGAGCAGGGGGGGGGGCTGGGAACCAGGACACCTGGGTTCTCTCCTGGCTCTGGGAGGGGAGTGGGGGCTCGTGGGTCAGAGTGGGGTGGGGGGCTGGGAGCCAGGACTCCTGGGTCCCATGGCGGCTGTTTTCAGGACACGGTGGTGGCACTGGATGCCCTCTCCCAGTACTGGATCAACACCTACACCCCCGAAGGGAACGAGCTGGATTTAACTTTCTCCAGCCCTGGCAGATCAGGCACCAAGAAAGTGATTCTCGACCGCTCCCAGAACCACATCCAGGAAGAGCTGCAGGCGAGTGAACCCAGATGCCCCTGCCCGGAGCCAGCCACTCCCTGCCCCATCCCCCACCGCCCTGAGCCAGCCACTCCCTGCCCCATCCCCCGCTCCCCTGAGCCAGCCAGGCCCTGCCCTGGGGCCGGTGGGAGCTGGAGCCCCCTAGAGGGAACAGGCCCCTGCCCCATTCCCTGCCCCCCAGATTTCTCCTGCCCATGGGCTGGGAGGTGGTTTAACAGCCCCCCAGTGTCTCCCCTGGTTTTACCAGGTGATTTGATCCCCCCAGTTCTCCCTGGGCGACAACCTCCGAGTGAAGGTGGAAGGGAAAGGAAAGGGGACTCTGACTGTGAGTAACACGGGACTGGGGGCAGGGCCCGGACTCCTGGGTTCTCTCCCAGCTCTGGGAGGGGAGTGGGGGCTGGTGAGTGAGAGCGGGGGGGGGGCTGGGAGCCAGGACTCCTGGGTTCTCTCCCAGCTCTGGGAGGGGAGTGGGGGCTGGTGAGTGAGAGCGGGGGGGGGCTGGGAGCCAGGACTCCTGGGTTCTCTCCCAGCTCTGGGAGGGGAGTGGGGGCTGGTGGGTTACAGCGGGGGTGGGGGGGCTGGGAGCCAGGACTCCTGGGTTCTCTCCCCAGCTTGGGGAGGGCAGTGAGGGCTGGTGGTCAGAGCACAGGGGGCTGGCAGCCAGGACTCCTGGGTTCTCTCCTGGCTCTGGGAGGGCAGTGGGGGCTGGTGGTTAGAGCGGGTGGGGGTGGGGCTGGAAGCCCGGACTCCTGGGTTCTCCTGGCTCCTGTGCCCAGGTGCTGAAGATGTACAACGTGCTGGAGCTGCACAACAGCTCGTGCCAGAGCCTGGGGCTGGAGGTGACGGTCAGCGGGGACGTGCGCTTCGAGGGTGAGTCCCCGCCGGTGCGGGAAGGGTTAAGCAGGTGGGCGGGGCTTGGGGGGCGCTCGGGGCTCCGCCCCTCCAGCAATAGCCTCTTTAGGCCTTTTCAGGGCAGAGCCCCCCGCAATTTCCCCATTGGCAAGGGGGGCGGAGCCTCCAGGGCGGCAGTGAGGCCCCGCCTCCTCCACGATGTCACCCTTTTTAAAGGGCCGGCCCCCGTTTCCGGGCGGGGCGGGCTGAAGCCGCGGTTTGTGCCCCGCAGTGGACGAGGAGGACTATGACTACGACTATGGGGGGGAGGCCCCCGCGGCCGAGGCTCCGCTCCACCCCATCCACTGGTTCGACGCCCGGCGCCGGCGCCGCAGGGAGGCGGCTGATCCCGGCCAGCGCAACAAGGACGTGGCCTATTCCGTCTGCATCTGGTGAGCCGGGGCGCCAGGCTCTGGCCACGCCACTGCTGCGGGGGGGCGGGACTTCCTGTTGTCCGTGCTATGGGGGCGGGACTTCCTGTCTTAGCCCCATTCTAACAGGGGCAGGACTTCCTGTTGTCCATATGCTGTGGGGGCGGCACTTCCTGTCCAATCTTAATTCGTATGGGGGCAGGACTGATCTATCCACGTGGAGACGGGACTTTATGCCTTAACCTCATTTCCGTTTGTGGCGGGACTTCCTGTGTGTCCACGTGCTACAAGGGCGGGACTTCCTGCAGTGTCACGCTGACACGGGGGGCGGGACTTCCCGGTGTGCCCCCCTTCTCACAGTGTCCCCTCCTGCGCAGGAGGAAGCCGGGCTCCCGTCTCTCCGGCATGGCCATCGCCGACATCACCCTGCTGAGCGGCTTCCAGCCCCACGTGGACGACCTCGACAAGGTCCGGGCCCCGGTCCCCCCCCCTCGGCCCCCCTCCAGACACGCATGTGCCACCTCCCCCTGGAGTGGGGGCCCTGCCCCTCTGCCGGGGGCGGGAGAGAGGGGCTGTGGGTGGGGGAGGGGCTGTGTCTGGGTGGGGGAGGGGCCGGGGGGCCGGGGGCCGTGTCAGGCATGTGTAACCCCCCCACCCCCCCAGCTGAAGGACCTGGCCGATCGCTACATCAGCCACTACGAAGTCCAGGGCCAGAGACTCCTGCTCTACTTCGAGACGGTGAGAGGGTCGGGGAGGGGTGGGGGGGACAGAGGGAGGGGCCCCGGGGGGCTGTGGTTGCAGTGGGGGGTTTGCAGTGGGGGTTGGGGTGGAGGGGGGGCTGAGCAGGGGTGGGGGCACAGGAGGAAGGGCCCCCAGGGGGCTGTGGTTGCAGTGGGGGGTACAGGGGGGGGCTGAGCGGGGGGGGGGGACAGGAGGGAGGGGCCCCGGGGGGCTGTGGTTGCAGTGGGGGGGTTGCAGTGGGGGGAGGGGTATGGGAGGGCTCAGCGGAGGTGGGGGACAGAGGGAGGGGCCCCGGGGGGCTGTGGTTGCAGTGGGGGGTTTGCAGTGGGGGGAGGGGTACGGGGAGGCTGAGCGGTGGGGGGACAGGAGGGAGGGCCCCCAGGGGGCTGTGGTTGCAGTGGGGGGGTTGGGGGGAGGGGGCTGCTCTCGGTGTCTGACCCCCCACCCCGTCCCCGCCCCCCAGGTGCCCCAGGAGCGGGACTGTGTGGGGTTCCGGGCCGCCCAGCCGGTGCCCGTGGGGCTGCTCCAGCCGGCCAGCGCCAGCCTCTACGACTTCTACGAGCCAGGTGGGGCGGGGGGGGTCATGCAGGGCCGGGGGAGGAGTTGGGGGGCAGGATGGGGGGCAGGCGGGGGGGGCAGGCAGGGCAGAGGGAGGAGTTGGGGGGCAGGATGGGGGGCAGGCGGGGGGGTCGTGCAGGGCCGGGGGAGGAGTTGGGGGGCAGGTGGGGGGGTCGTGCAGGGCTGGGGGAGGAGTTGGGGGGCAGGATGGGGAGGCAGGCGGGGGGGTCGTGCAGGGCCGGGGGGGCAGGAGGGGGGGGCAGGAGGGGGGTCATGCAGGGCCGGGGGAGGAGTTGGGGGGCAGGGGGGGGGGTCGTGCAGGGCGGGGGGAGGAGGGGGGGGGCAGGCGGGGGGGCAGGATGGGGGTCGTGCAGGGCTGGGGGAGGAGTTGGGAGGCAGGCGGGGGGGGGTTGTGCAGGGCCAGGGGAGGAGTTGGGGGGCAGGCGGGGGGGTCGTGAAGGGCGGAGGGGGGAGATGGGGGGCAGGAGGGGGGGTAGTGCAGGGCAGAGGGAGGAGATGGGGGGCAGGCGGGGGGGTCATGCAGGGCCGGGGGAGGAGTTGGGGGGCAGGCGGGGGGGTCGTGCAGGGCCGGGGAAGGAGTTGGGGGGGCAGGCGGGGGGGTTGTGCAGGGCCGGGGAAGGAGTTGGGGGGCAGGCGGGGGGGCAGGATGGGGGTCCTGCAGGGCTGGGGGAGGAGTTGGGGGGCAGGGGGGGGGGGTCGTGCAGGGCCGGGGGTGGAGTTGGGGGGCAGGAGGGGGGGGAAATGCAGGGCCGCGGGAGGAGTTGGGGGGCAGGTGGGGGGGTCGTGCAGGGCCGGGGGAGGAGTTGGGGGGCAGGATGGGGGTCGTGCAGGGCCGGGGGAGGAGTTGGGGGGCAGGGGCTGGGGGGCGTGCAGGGCCGGGGGAGGAGTTGGGGGGCAGGGGCAGGGGGTCGTACAGGGCCGGGGGAGGAGTTGGGGGGCAGGGGCTGGGGGCAGGAGGGGTCGGCTGGTACATGGGACTGGGGTGGGGAAGGGGGCACATGGGGGCAGCGGGATCCAGCCCCCCCGGCCCCTCACCCCCCACCTCCCCCCAGCCCAGCGCTGCAGCATCTTCTACACGGCCCCGGCCCGGAGCAGGTTCGTCTCCGCCCTCTGCTCCCAGGACGTCTGCCAGTGCGCCGAGGGTGAGCCCCCCCCCCCCCGCCGGGGGACCCAGGCGTCCGGGCTCCCAGCCCCCCCCTCCCCTCCCCTCCCCTCCCCTCCCAGAGCCGGGAGAGAACCCAGGCGTCCGGGCTCCCAGCCCCCCCTCCTCGGGCCAGGGAGAGAACCCAGGAGTCCTGGCTCCCAGCCTCCCTGCTCTAACCCACCGGCCCTCCCCTCCCAGAGCCGGGAGAGAACCCAGGCGTCCGGGCTCCCAGCCCCCCCTCCCCGGGCCAGGGAGAGAACCCAGGAGTCCTGACCCGTCTCCCCACAGGCGCCTGCCCGCGGCTCAGACGGACCCTGGAGGACCAGGTGACGGAGGCCAATCGGACCGAGTTCGCCTGCTACAGCCCCCGGGTGCAGTACGGTACGGCCCCCCGCCCCCCATCTCCACCCCTCGGCCCCCCATCTCCCACCCCACGGCCCCCCGCCCCCCATCTCCACCCCACGGCCCCCCATCTCCCACCCCACAGGCCCCCCCGCCCTAATCTCCACCCCCAACGGCCCCCCCGCCCCCCATCTCCCACCCCACGGGCCCCCCGCCCCCCATCTCCACCCCACGGCCCCCCATCTCCCACCTCACGGGCCCCCCCACCCCCATCTCCACCCCACCGCCCCCCATCTCCCACCTCAACGGCCCCCCCCCCCCATCTCCACCCCACGGGCCCCCCCGCCCCCCGATCTCCCACCCCACGGGCCCGCCGCCCCTATCTCCACCCCACGGCCCCCCCACCCCCCATCTCCACCCCACGGCCCCCCATCTCCCACCCCACGGCCCCCCCGCCCCGATCAACCCCCCCCCCGGCCCCCCCGCCCCCCGATCTCCCACCCCACGGCCCCCCCCCCCCCGCCACCAGCAGGGAAGCGCCGGCCGGGTCAGTGGCTGGAACGCATCTGTTAGCGCTGAGGCTCAGCCCCACGGCCCTGGCTCGCCCCACAAGTCCCCAGTGACCCTCCTTCCCGCCACCTCCCGCTCAGCCCGGCCTCCTGTCCCGGCCAGTGGCAGGGTCCTGGGACCCCCCCGGCCACAGGAAACCCCCTCCCCCGCCCTGCGGGACAGGCAACCCATGGGGAAACTGAGGCACACACCATGTTTGTGCAAAATACTCTGAGAAATTCCCACTTAGTCACACCCCCCCCAGATCCCCCCTGTCCTCAGCCCCCCTCGACCCACAGCCCCTGACCCACAGCCCCCGGGCACAGCCCCAGGTCACACCCGCCCCCCAGATCCCCCCCGTCCTCAGCCCCCCTCGACCCACAGGCCCCGGGCCCAGCACGGGCTGGGGGAGGGGCTGTGTGACCTCTCCTGTGCTGACCCCCCTTCCCCCAGGGTACGAGGTTCGGGTCCAGCAGGAGGAGGAGCTGAGCGGCTTCCGGGCCTACGAGGCCGAGATCCTGGAGCCCCTGCAGTTCAGTGAGTGGGGGGGGGTGAGCCGGGGGGCGGGGGCTGTGGGGGGAGGGGAGTGAGCTGGGGTGGGGGCTGTTGGGGGAGGGGAGGAGGATTGTGCGGGGAGGGGAGAGAGCGGGGGGGTGGGTGCTGTGGGGGGAGGGGAGTGAGCTGGGGGCGGGGGTTGTGGGGGGAGGGGAGGAGGATTGTGGGGGGAGGGGAGTGAGCTGGGGGGAGGGGAGGAGGATTGTGGGGGGAGGGGAGTGAGCTGGGGTGGGGGCTGTTGGGGGAGGGGAGGAGGATTGTGGGGGGAGGGGAGTGAGCGGGGGGGTGGGGGCTGTGGGGGGAGGGGAGTGAGCTGGGGGCGGGGGTTGTGGGGGGAGGGGAGTGAGCTGGGGGCGGGGGCTGTGGGGGGAGGGGAGTGAGCGGGGGGAGGGCAGGGGAGGCGGGCGGTGCCCCGGGGAAGAAGGGAGCAGGCGACCCCCCCGTCTAACCTGCCCCCCCAGCGGAGGACGTGGGGCTGAAGGCCGGGCAGAGCCGCCGGTTCCTGGTCCGGGGCTCGTGCCGGACCCGCCTGGTGCCGGGCAGCCGCTACCTGGTGATGGGGCAGGACGGGGAGACACTGGACCCCCAGGGCCGGTGAGTGCGGGGGGCAGGAGGGGACGTATCTGGGGGAGGGTGGGAGCAGGGGGGTCGATGGGGGGCAGAGGGGTGGGGGCGGCAGAGGGGGGTTGAGGGGGGGCAGCAGGGGGCGGGGGTTGCCCAGGCCCCCCCTGACCCCCCTGCCCCCCCTGCCCCCCCAGGCGCCAGTACCTGCTGGACGCGGCCGCCTGGATCGAGTTGCTGCCGGAGCCCAGCCGGTGCCGGGCCACGGCCCATCGGAACCTCTGTGCCCAGCTCCGCGCCTTCGCCCAGGGCTACGGGCAGAACGGCTGCCGGGTCTGACCCCCCCGGGACCCCCCCGGACCTGGCTCGGACCCGCCCCCTCCTGGAACGACCCCCAGATTGGAGCCACGCCCCCCGGCCCGGCCCCCCAACCCTGCAGCTGATTGGAATAAAACATGGTTCCCCCGACTGCCGCGTCGCCTCTCTTGGGGGGTGACCCCGGCACCCCCTGTTCCCCCCACCCCCTAGAGCCCCCCTGCTGTCGCCTCCCCCCCCGCTGCTCCCTCGGCTCCCCCCATTGACTCCCAGTCGGTGCCCGGCTCCCCGTTTATTGCAGGGGGGGGCGCTGGGCAGCAGAACCCGCGGGGGGGGGGCGGGTGCCCCCTGCCTGGTCTCGGAGCCTCACTTCAGGGTGGAGCCTGCAACAGAGCAGTGGACGGGGGAGGTCAGGCACCCGGACGCCTGGGTTCAATAAAGCTCCCTCCCCCCACCCTGCCCCAGATTGGGGGGGGGACTTCCCGGACACCTGGGTCCTCTCCACATCTCCCCTCCCCCTCCCCGGACACCTGGGTCCTCTCCACATGTCCCCCTCCCCTCCTCTCCCCGGATACCTGGGTCCTTTCTGCGGCGGGTGAGCCCCACCCCGACCCCCAGGGCTCCGAGCAGCGCCAGGTTCAGAGCCAGCCAGATGCAGAGAGCCGGGACCCAGCTGTTTGGGGTGGCGACACCTTCCGGGGGGCAGGAGCAGAGACCTGGGGGGGTCAGGAGCGGTGTCAGCCCCCCAGGAGGTAGGAAAGACCTCCCATCCAATGGGGGCCCGGACGCCTGGGTTCTATAATGTGAGGCCAAAGTTTGGGGTGGGGTGTCCCGGACGCCTGGGTTCTATAAAGCTGCCACTCTTCTAAAGTGGCCCCCATGGGGGAGGGGCATGTCCCGGACGCCTGGGTTCTTCGCTCACCCCGGACCTGAGACACGAGCAGGGAAACCAGGGTCTGTTCAGCCCATTTCATCCTTGGGAGAGACCCCCAGGCCCCGCCCCCCACTGTGAGGTCATTGCCAGGCAGCATTGTGAGGTCATCAGTGTGATGTCTCCGCGAGCGCCGGCCCCTCACTCCCGACCCGCAGCCCCTCCCAGCCCTGCCCCCCCCGCCCTGCCGGTGCCCCTCACTCCTGACCCGCAGCCCCTGCCAGCCCAGCCCTGCCCCCCCAGCTCTGCCGGTGCCCCCCACTCCCGACCCACAGCCCCTGCCAGCCCAGCCCTGCCCCCCCAGCTCTGCCGGTGCCCCTCACTCCCGACCCGCAGCCCCTCCCAGCACTGCCCCCCCCGCCCTGCCGGTGCCCCCCACTCCCGACCCACAGCCCCTGCCCGCCCACCCCTGCCCCCCCCCAGCTCGGCCAGTGCCCCTCACTCCCGACCTGCAGCCCCTGCCAGCCCCCCCCCCCCCCCCCGCCCTGCCGGTGCCCCTCACTCCCGACCCGCAGCCCCTGCCAGCCCAGCCCTGCCCCCCCCAGCTCTGCCGGTGCCCCTCACTCCCGACCCGCAGCCCCTGCCCCCCCCAGCCCTGCCCCCCCCAGCC
This sequence comes from Mauremys mutica, assembly GCF_020497125.1. Lineage (NCBI taxonomy): Eukaryota > Metazoa > Chordata > Testudines > Geoemydidae > Mauremys > Mauremys mutica. The sequence continues at coordinate 2,625,898 of NC_059083.1, forward strand.
CAGCCTGTGCCCCTCACTCCCGACCCGCAGCCCCTGCCAGCCCAGCCCTGCCCCCCCAGCTCTGCCGGTGCCCCTCACTCCCGACCCGCAGCCCCTGCCAGCCCAGCCCTGCCCCCCCAGCTCTGCCGGTGCCCCTCACTCCCGACCCGCAGCCCCTGCCAGCCCAGCCCTGCCCCCCCAGCTCTGCCGGTGCCCCTCACTCCGACCCACAGCCCCCGCTAGCCCAGCCCCGCCCCCCCCAGCTCTGCCAGTGCCCCCCACTCCCGACCCGCAGCCCCTGCCAGCCCAGCTCTGCCCCCCCCAGCCCTGCCGGTGCCCCTCACTCCCGACCCGCAGCCCCTGCCCCCAGCCCTGCCCCCCTCCAGCTCTGCCGGTGCCCCTCACTCCCGACCCGCAGCCCCTGCCAGCCCAGCCCTGCCCCCCCCCGCCCTGCCGGTGCCCCTCACTCCCGACCTGCAGCCCCTGCCAGCTCAGCCCTGGGGTCCTGTCACGGACTCACAGATGGTGCCCACTCGTGGCCCCGTGCGGTCCGTGGGGGGGGCCCCTTCCAGTGCGACAGCCCTTCTCGGGGGGCCCCTCTCTCCCGGGGTAAGGCCCCTCCACCTCCTGGAGCCGCACCTCCCTGAGCCTCAGCACGTCTGTCTCTGCCGTGGGCCCCTCAGGGAGTCCCCTCGCTCTGGGCCCCCCAGGGCCTCCACCCATGAAGGGGTTGATGCCCCTGTGACGAACTGGGCCTGTTCTTACTGGGGGCTGTGAGTGCTGAGTGGGGGGGTGTCGGCCTGGGAGGACGATCTGCGCTGGGGGAGGGGAGACTGGCTGGAGGGAGGAGACCTGAGCAGGTAACGTGAGACCCCAGGAAGGGGGAGAGGCCAGGTGACCCCTCTGCCCGGGGAGCTGGACAAAGGCTGGGGAGGGAGGGGAGTTTCAGGAGGTGGCTGGGGAATGGAGGGGAACCCAGATGGGCTCTGACCCCCCAATGGGGCTGTGGGGCTCCTGGGACCCCAAGATGAACCTAACTGGGGAGGATCCTGTTATCTGTGCCTGCAAAACCTGTCTGGGACTGTGTCCTGTCGGCTAATAAACCTTCTGCTTTCCTGGCTGGCTGAGAGTCCCGGTGAGTCGCAGGGAGCCGGGGGTGCAGGGCCCTGACCCCCCCACACTCCGTGACAGCCCCCCCACCCCGGAGCGACTCTCCCCCAGCGTAACACAGGAGGGTTTATTGAGGGTTGAACCCAGCACAGGAAACTCTCCGGCCTCAGGCCTGGCCTCCCTCAGCCCAGCACATCCCAGTCCCCCTGCAGCCAGGGGGGCTCTGCCTGCTCCCCCCCCCTCCAGCCCTGAGCCCCCCTGCTTCCCAGCTGGGCCTCCGATACTCCCGGCCCCAAGCCCCCTCTGTCCATTGGCTTCTCTCCAGGGAAACAGGGTCGTAAGCAGGAAGGCCTGGGTCTCCTCTCCTCTCAGCCCCCCTCTGGCCCCTCTGGCTGGAGCCGGCTGGTCAGGTCACCGGGGTCCTCTCCCCGCAGCCCATTGTCCCCGTGTGAAGGAGTAGGAAGCACAGACTGTCTGTGCGGGGGAGGGGAGAGCCAGAGGTTTAGGTGAAGATGCAGGAATTCAACTGTGAGCTGAGCTTGGCCTGGGGGAGGGGAGATGACACCTCTGGCCAGGGGAGACAAAGGAAAGGAGCTGAGGAAAGAGGAGGGGCCGGAGGGAATGGGCAGACGAGTGCTGGCTGGAGAACAGAGGGGAGGCAGGGAGACCGAGCTCTGATCCCCAAGGGGGGCTGTGGGGCCCCCCAAGATGGACCTATCCGGGGGATCCGGTTATCTGTGCCTGCAAGACCTGTGTTGGACTGTGTTCCTGTCGTCTAAATAAACCTTCTGCTTTACTGGCTGGCTGAGAGTCCTGATGAATCTGCAGGGAGTGCGGGGGTGCAGGACCTGACTCCCCCACACTCCGTGACAACTGGTGGCAGCGGTGGGATCAGCGGCACCCCGTGGACGGCGCTTCCTGCAGTAAGTGACTGGGGAGCAGTAAAACGAAGGGGCGAGTCACCCCTGGGCGAGTGTGGCCAGAGAGCAGGACTTTGCAGTAACAGGGTCCCCCGGGGGATCACAGCGAGCGATCCCAGGGGCGGAGGAGTCTGCAGCTCGACCCTGGCAGAGAGGTGGTGAGCTCAAGGACTGGCACACTAGGGGTCCCCCTGGAACCCGTGGGGAGCGGCGAGCACCCCAGCCTGTGAGCGGCCAGCAGGAAGATGTATGCCACGCAGCGCAAGTGTGAGCTGGTGGAGCTGTGCAAGCAGAGGGGGCTGCACTGTGGGAAGCTCACCAAGGCCCAGCTGATTGCCCGGCTGGAGGAGAGAGATCGCAGGAATGAACCGGTCCCTGTCTCTGAGGGAAGCAGCCGGGCAGATGCAGCGCAGGCACCAGTGTCTGTCCCCGCTGGGAGTGGTCAGCCGGCCGCTGAGGGCGTCCCGAGACCCCCCACCCCTAGGCCTAGAGGGAGGGGGAGGAGGAGCCCAGCTACGGAGGGCACCGTGACCCCCCCGGCCAGCAGGGGATCGTCCCGGCGACGCTCGGCCTCCGTGGAGCGCAGGCGGCTGGACTTGGAGAGAGAGATCAAACTGAAGGAGATGGAGATGGAGGACCGGCAGAAGCAACGGGAATACGATGAGAGGGAGAAGGAGAAGCAGCGCAGTCATGAGCTGGCCATGGCCCAGCTGAACAACAGGGAGGCCCCGGCTGCGGTGAGTGAGGGGGGGCCCAAGCCTACAAAGAGCTTCGGTAAGAGCTTCCTGGCCTCGCGTAAGGAGGGGGAGGACATAGACACCTTCCTGACGGCCTTTGAGAATGCCTGCGAGCTGCACCGGGTGGACCCTGCAGACAGGATCCGGTGCCTCACCCCCTTACTGGACTCCACCGCCGTGGAGGTGTACAGCCGAATGAAAGGTGCGGAGGCGGGGGACTACAACCTGTTCAAAGAGGCCCTGCTCCGCGAGTTTGGGCTGACCCCGGAGATGTACCGGAAGAGGTTCCGGGGTCAACGTAAGACCCGGGAGGGCACCTACCTGCAACTGGTCAACCGGGCGCAGGGGTATGCCCGCAAGTGGACGTCTGGGGCCCAAACTAGAGAGGACCTGCTTGACCTAGTTGTACTGGAGCACCTGTATGCGCAGTGCCCGTCTGACCTGAAGCAGTGGCTGATGGACCGGAAGCCGGAGAACCCGCAGCATGCAGGCCGGCTGGCCGACCAATACATGGACAGTCGGGCGGGGGATGGCAGGGAGGCGTCTCGAAGGAGCAGGTCTGCCTCAACGCAGAGAGAGAGTCACCATGGGACCTCCCAGAAGGAGCCGAGGGAGGGCCCCCACCAAAGGGAAGCATCTGGCGTCAGGTCCAGCCGTCCCACTCGAGGGGACCCACGGGACATGGGCTGCTATCAATGTGGCCAACCGGGCCACGTACGGGGCCAGTGCCCCAAGCTCCGGGACAAACTGAGCAGACCAACCCCACACCGGGTCAACTTGGTAGAGACCCAGCCGGATGAGGGGCAGCGTTCGCACGAAAGGGGGGTGGGCCGCGTACCCCTGCGAAGGAGGGAGGGGGGCCCCGGGTTGACCCCTCCGAGGGGCTGGATGCTCCCAGCCCTGAGTTTGGGGTTTACAGGGTGGGCACGGGACAACCCCTCCGGAGCGAGTGCCTTGTTCCCCTGGAGGTAGACGGGAAGGAGGTCACTGGGTACTGGGATACGGGCGCAGAGGTGACGCTGGCCCGGCCGCAGGTGGTGGGCTCAGATCGGATGGTGCCCAACACCTACCTGACCCTGAGGGGTGTGATCGGGACCCCATTCAAGGTGCCTGTAGCGAGGGTGCACCTAAAGTGGGGGGACAAGGAGGGCCTCAAGGACGTGGGGGTGCATCCACATTTGCCCACGGAGGTGTTAATGGGGGGGGACCTCGAGGACTGGCCAAGTAACACCCAGGGTACCCTGTCCGTGAACCGTAGTCAGAGCCGACGCAGGGCTCTGCACCCTGACACCGGGGAAGGCACTCTGGCCGAGACACCGGACCCTGACCCGGTAGGGAGGGAACGCCCAGGGACGGGGCTCAGAGAGGCTGTGGCCCCAGACCCAGCCGGTGAGAGAGAACAGATCCCCGTCCCTGCCCCAGCGGCTGAGTACCAGGCCGCGGTGCGGGAAGACCCCTCCTTGTGGAGGATAGGGGACCTGGCCAGCCTCGGGGGGGAACAGACCATGGGACGAGGTGGCCGGAAAAGGTTCCTGTGGGAGAAGGGGCTCCTGTACCGAGAATGGGCTCCCCCAGGGAAGATGGAGTCAGGGGGGATCAGGAGGCAGCTGGTGGTACCCCAGGAGTATCGCCACCAGCTGCTGTGCCAGGCCCATGACATCCCCCCTCAGGGCACCCGGGAGCCTGGCGTACCCAGCAGAGGCTGCTACAGAACTATTACTGGCCTGGGGTCTTTGCCCATGTCCGGCAGCACTGCCGCTCCTGTGACGTCTGCCAGAGGGGGAGGAAGGCCCGGGACAGGGGGGAGATGGCTGTAAGGCCCGGGCCCCACCCCGAGGAGCCTGTCCGGAGGGGGGCCAGGGTCAGGAGGGGGGCTCTGAACCGAGAGAGCCTGAATCACAGCCCCCCAGACGGGAACGGGGGGAGAAGGCCCCAGCCCAGGGTGCACCCCAGGGGTACTGGGGTGGGGAGAGGGCGCGGGCGGCATAAGGTTGTAGGTGGGTCCGAACTTCCCCGGGTCACTGGCTGGAGTGACCCCGCTCAGTTCAGTCTCGGAGGGGGGAGAGGTGTGAAGGAGTAGGAAGCACCGACTGTCTGTGCGGGGGAGGGGAGAGCCAGAGGTTTAGGTGAAGATGCAGGAATTCAACTGTGAGCTGAGCTTGGCCTGGGGGAGGGGAGGTGACACCTCTGGCCAGGGGAGACAAAGGAAAGGAGCTGAGGAAAGAGGAGGGGCCGGAGGGAATGGGCAGATGAGTGCTGGCTGGAGAACAGAGGGGAGGCAGGGAGACCGAGCTCTGATCCCCAGGGGGGGCTGTGGGGCCCCCCAAGATGGACCTATCCGGGGGATCCGGTTATCTGTGCCTGCAAGACCTGTGTTGGACTGTGTTCCTGTCGTCTAAATAAACCTTCTGCTTTACTGGCTGGCTGAGAGTCCTGATGAATCTGCAGGGAGTCCGGGGGTGCAGGACCTGACTCCCCCACACTCCGTGACACCCCCACTGGCCAGAACCAGCTGTGACTCCTGAGCCGGGTTTCTGGGTCACCAGGTCACCAGTCGCTGAGGTCTCCATCCTCCAGGCCATCGCCGGGGTCCCGAGTCCCTCTCCGGTCCTGTGTCCCAACAAACTCCCGTTCCCCTCCCCTGGTTAAACCAGTAACACCCGGGACACTGAGTCCCCCCCACTCTGCCTGCAACCCCCTGGGAAACACGGAAACCCCCCACTTCATCACAGCTCCTCCCCCCGATCTCAGGGGGTTTGTGTGTCTGTGGCCCCCGGACACCTGGGTTCTCTAGCAGCGCTCTGTGGGTGGGTGGGTGTTGTACTGGGGGGGGCACTCTGGTGCAGTGGTTGAGCTGTGGGAGGGGGGTGCTGAGCTGAGCAGGCCGTAGCATGGGCATGGGGGGGGGCTTTGGTGACAGGGCTGTGTTGGGAGTGGGGTGCACAGAGGCCATCGTCTGCAGGGGGGCTGGGGGGGGGACGTGGTGCCGGGTGCTTGGCCTGGCCCTGTGTGTTGGGGGTGGGTAGATGGTGCCAGGTGCCAGGCCGTGGGGTGTGTGGGGTGCCGGGCCGTGGCACCATGGGCCCTGGGGGGCTGTTGAGTTGGGGTGTGTGGGGTGCAGCGCCATGGGGCCTGTCAAGTCGGGGTGTGGGGTGTGTGGGGTGCAGCGCAGTGGGGGCTGTTGTGCCAGGCTGTGGGGTGCCAGGCTGTGCACTGTCACCGTGGGGTGGATGCGGTGCCGGGCCGTGGCGCTGTGGGGCCGGCGGGGGCTGTTATGCCAGGCTGTGGGGTGCCAGGCTGTGGGGCCGGCGGGGGCTGTTGTGCCAGGCTGTGGGGTGCCAGGCTGTGGGGCCGGCGGGGGCTGTTGTGCCAGGCTGGGGGGTGCAGCGCCGTGGGGCCTGGAGGCCTCTCGTCTCAGGCTGTGGGGCGGATCCTGGCGCTGGCTCCGGCCCTGCCCGGCTCCATGTGACCCAAAGGGAAAGTGAAAGGACCCAGCGAGGCCGACGGAGCCACAGGGAGACGTGGGGAGAGCAGGACCCGGCCCCCCAGCGACCCCCAGAGACACCCAGTGACCCCCAGCGACCTCGGCCCGGCGCCTGCCCCCCACATGGACAGAGACAAGCTCCCCCCGGAGCCACGTGGGGGCTTCGCCTTCGAGAACTGCCTGAGGTGAGACCCCCCCTCGCAGAGACACCCCCCCGGATGCCTGGGTCCCTCCTCAGACCACCACATCCACATGGGGCTTGACCCCAACCCAGCGTCTGGAGCCCCAACCAGCGACACCCAGAGATCAGAGAGTGAAAGTGAAACACAAAATCCCGCCCCCCCCCACCCAGCTCTGCCGGTGCCCCTCACTCCCGACCCGCAGCCCCTGCTAGCCCGGCCCTGCCCCCCCCCAGCCCTGCCGGTGCCCCTCACTCCCGACCCGCAGCCCCTGCCAGCCCTGCGCCCCCCCCCCCGGTCGTGGAACGATGCCCTCGGGAAGGGGCGGATGGGAGCGGAGGATGGGCCGGGATTCCCCTGGGGGGGAGGGGGCCCCGTGGCTGCTGGAGATGCTGCCGGGGGGGTGGGTCACACCTGGGGCCAGCGCCCCCCCCAGCAGGGAAAGGCCCCGTGTCCCATCCGCCCCCCCAATGACGCTTCCTTCCCCCCCCAGGAATGAGGCTCTGGCGAAGGCCGGGGGCCCCCAGAGTTTCCTGCCCCCCAAGGCCAGAAAGACGGGAACGACCATCGCGGGGCTCATCTACAAGGTGCCGGGCCGGGGGGGCCGGGCCGGGGGGCGTGTGCCAAGGGGAGGTGTGGGGCTGGGGGTCTATGGAGGGGCTGGGGGGCTGTGCTGGGGGGGCTGGTATGTGATGCAGGGACTCTCTCCTGGATGGGGCTGTAGGGGCTGGGAGCCCGTCCCAGGGGGAGGTCTGGTGCCGGGAGCAGGTGTGGGGCTCGCTATGGGGCACTGACCTGCCCCACATCTCCCCGCAGGATGGGGTGATTCTCGGGGCCGACACTCGCGCCACTGACGACATGGTCGTAGCCGACAAGAACTGTGAGAAAATCCATTTCATCGCCCCCAACATCTAGTGAGTGACCCCCCAGTACCCCCCGGTGCCCCTCACTCCCGACCCGCAGCCCCTGCCAGCCCAGCCCTGCCCCCCACAAGCTCTGCTGGTGCCCCTCACTCCCAACCTGCAGCTCCTGCCAGCCTGGCCCTGCCCCCCCAGCTCTGCCGGTGCCCCTCACTCCTGACCCGCAGCCCCTGCCAGCCCGGCCCTGCCCCCCCCAGCTCTGCCGGTGCCCCTCACTCCTGACCCGCAGCCCCTGCCAGCCCAGCCCTGGGCTCCCCCCAGCCCTGCCGGTGCCCCTCACTCCCGACCCGCAGCCCCCTGGCAGCCTGGCCCTGCCCCCCCAGCACTGCCGGTGCCCCTCACTCCCGACCCGCAGCCCCCTGCCAGCCTGGCCCTGCCCCCCCCAGCTCTGCCGGTGCCCCTCACTCCCGACCCGCAGCCCCTGCCAGCCCAGCCCTGCCCCCCCCAGCTCTGCCGGTGCCCCTCACTCCCGACCCGCAGCCCCCTGCCCCCCAGCCCTGCCGGTGCCCCTCACTCCCGACCCGCAGCCCCTGCCCCCCCCAGCCCTGCCGGTGCCCCTCACTCCCGACCCGCAGCCCTGTCTCTCTCTCCCCAGTTGCTGTGGGGCAGGGGTGGCGGCTGATGCCGAGGTGACGACCCAGCTGCTCTCGTCCAACATGGAGCTGCACTCGCTGTCCACCGGCCGCCCGCCCCGCGTGGCCACCGCCTGCCGCTTCCTCAAGCAGATGCTGTTCCGGTGAGGTCGGGGCAGCGCCGCGTGGGGCGGGGCATTGCACGATGACATCACCGCATGGGGCGTGACATCACTGCACAGGGCAGGGAATTGCAGCATGACATCACCGTGTGGGTGGGGCATTGCACGATGACATCACTGAATGGGGCGGGGCATAGCAGTGACATCACAGCATGGGGCAGGGAATTGCAGCATGACATCACTGCATGGGGTGGGGCATAGCAGTGACATCACAGAATGGGGCGGGGCATCGTGACGTGACCGGGGGTCTAGGGAGAGAGTGGCTGTGACCTCACAGGCTCCGGTGTGATGTCACTGGGGTGGGGGTGATGTCACAGGCTCTGACAGTGCCCCCCCCCAGGTATCAGGGTCACATCGGCGCGTCGCTGATCCTGGGGGGCGCTGACTCCACCGGGCCCCACCTGTACAGCGTCCACCCCCACGGCTCCACCAGCAAACTGCCCTTCACCTCCATGGGTGAGCGGGGGGGGGGGAGCGGGGGGATGGGCTCTTTGGAGGGAGGGGCAGGTGTCTGTGGGGGGCAGGGGAGGGGGTACAGGTATCTCTGAGGGGGAGCACCAGGGGAGGGGCTGGGGGAGGGGCTGGGGGTGTCTGGGGGGCGGGGGAGGGGCTGCAGGTATCTCTGAGGGGGAGGACCAGGGGAGGGGCTGGGGCTGTCTGGGGGTGGGGGAGGGGCTGCAGGTGTCAGGGGGGTCTATGGGGCTGGCTCTGACCCCTCTCCCTGCTCCCCCGCAGGCTCTGGGGCCGCGGCAGCCATTGCAGTTCTTGAGGATCGGTTCAAGCCGGACATGGAGGTGATGGGGGGGCCTCAGGGACCCAGGAATCTGGAGGGGGTGGGGCAAGGTGGGGACCCAGGTGTCCGGGTGGGGCGGGTGTGGGGCAGGGCCAGGACTCGGGCATCTGGGCAGAGGACGTGGAGGTGGGATTGGGGCAAGGACACAGGTGTCTGGGTCGGGATCCAGGCAGCCGGGCAGGGTGCATGGGGGCGGGGCGGGGACCCAGGCGTCCGGGTGGGGGATGTGGGACCCAGGCGTCCGGGCCGGCGGGCTCACCCCTCTCTCCCCCCAGCTGGCGGAGGCCCAGGAGCTCCTGGCCGACGCCATCACGGCCGGGGTGCTCAGTGACCTGGGCTCCGGGAGCAACGTGGATCTGTGTGTCCTCACCCGGGGGGGGGCCCAGACCCTGCGCCCCTTCCGCACCCCCATCCCCCGCGGACAGAGGTGAGACCCCCGGGGCACCAAGGGGGGCATAGGGCGGGGACCCAGGAGTCCGGGGCAGGGGGAAGGTTTGGGGGGAGATGGGGCGGGGACCCAGGAGTCCGGGGCGGGGGGAAGGTTTGGGGGGAGATGGGGCGGGGACCCAGGAGTCCTGCGCTCGGGGAAGGTTTGGGGGGAGATGGGGCGGGGACCCAGGAGTCCGGGGCGGGGGGAAGGTTTGGGGGGAGATGGGGCGGGGACCCAGGAGTCCGGGGCGGGGGGAAGGTTTGGGGGGAGATGGGGCGGGGACCCAGGAGTCCGGGGCGGGGGGAAGGTTTGGGGGGAGATGGGGCAGGGACCCAGGAGTCCGGGGCGGGGGGAAGGTTTGGGGGGAGATGGGGCGGGGACTCAGGAGTCCGGGGCGGGGGGGTGTTGGGGACATGGGGGGCTGGTGCCGGGGGACCAGGCCGGGCGCTGGCTGACTCCCCTCCCTGTCCCCGCCCCGCCCCCCCCAGGCAGGGCCGGTACCGGTACCGGGCCGGTACCACAGCGGTGCTGAGCGAGGCCGTCGCCCCCCTGCGGCTCCAGCTGCTGGACGAGACGGTGACCGGGATGGACGTCGACTGAGCGCGGCCGGCGCTGGGGGGGGCCTGGAGCCCCGAGATACCGACCCCCCCGGGACACCCAGATCCCCCCGGGACACTGATCCCGCCCCCCCCCGGAACACTGATCCCGGCCCCCCCCAGGACACCGACCCCCCCCGGGACACTGATCCCGGCCCCCCCCCGGGGACACCGACCCCCTCCCGGGGACACTGATCCCTGCCCCCCCCCCGGGACACTGATCCCGGCCCCCCCCCGGGACACCGACCCCCCCGGGGACACCGACCCCCCCCGGGACACTGATCCCTGCCCCCCCCCGGAACACCGACCCCCCCCGGGACACTGATCCCGGCCCCCCCCCGGGGACACTGACCCCCCGGGGACACCGACCCCCCCCCGGGACACTGATCCCTGCCCCCCCCCGGAACACCGACCCCCCCCAGGGACACTGATCCCGGCCCCCCCCTGGGGACACTGACCCCCCCCCAGGACACTGATCCCGGCCCCCCCCCGGGACTCAATAAAGGGTCTTTGCTCAGCCCGGTGTCTGTGCTGTGATTGGCGCGCGGTGACCCCTGACCCTGTGGGCGGGGCTGCGGGGAGGGGGCGGGGCCAGGCGGCGGAGGTGTCAGTTTATGCAGATGAGGACAGGGCGGGGTCCGGGGGCACCGAACGGGGCCATTGGGGGAGACGCTTCCCGGGTGAACCCCCCGGTGCCGGGCGCAGGGGCCGCGGTGCCCCGGGCTGAGCCGGGCGGACCCGTGCGGGGGGGCGGGGGGGCCTCACCGTGAGTGTGAGGGGACAGCCCCGCCCCCAACCCGGCGGGATGGTGTCACGTGTTTGGCACCGACTGGGGGGGGGTTGGGGGTTGTGATTCCTGACGTCAGAGTCTGTGTCCGTTGCTTTCAGCGCGCGGGGACCGGCCGGGGGGGGGAACCAGCCCCGGGCTTTTCCTTTCGAGGTGGGCGGAGCTTTGTCCCCGCCCGCGCCCCGTCCCCGGGCTCCCAGCGGGGCAGCGCCAGAGGCGGTCACGTGACGAGCGGTCACCAATCAGCGCGGCTGCGCGCTGCGCCGGGCCAGTCATGGGGACTGAGCTCCGCCCCCGCCCCCGCCCCCGCCCCCGAATACCGCCGCTCTGGAGCTGGAGCCTGAGACGCGTCACCCCGGGGGCGGGGCCAGGCGGGCACGTGACGCAAACCGCCCCCCCCCGAGCAGGGAACCATAGAGGCGGGTCCGCCGGCGGCGCAGAGCGGCCGCGCTCTCGGGTTTCCGGCGCCGGAAGTGACGTCGGAAAGTGACGCGAAGGGGGCGGGATGTCGCGGGAGGTTTGAATCCGAGAGACTCGGAACCGCCGCTGCTGCCGCTGCCCGGTGAGACGGGGGGGGGAGCCGCTTACGTCACAGCCTGCCGCGTTGACGTCAGCGCGCGGGCAGGACGTGCGTGTGACGTCATATTGGACGCGGGGCGCTCCTGGGAGCGGTGTGACGTCATAGGGGGAGGGGTGACGTCACGGAGGTGCGGTGACAGCGGGGAGGGGGCCGTGACGTCATCACTGCGGGCGGGGCCCGGACTCCTGGGTTCCCCGCTCACCCCCCGTCTCTCCCCCCAGGCCGGACCCGTCATGCACCGCGGCTCCCCCCCGCGGCCCGGCTCCCGCCGCAAGGCCGCCGCCCCCCCGCGCCGCTCCCCGCGCCGGCCCGAGCCGCCCCCCCCGCGCCGCCGCGCGCCCGGTAAGTGCGGCCCCCCCCAGAGCCCCCCCCGCGCCGCCGCGCGCCCCGGTAAGTGCGGCCCCCCCGGAGCCCCCCCCGCGGGATCCTCCCCCCCCGCGTCCCTTCCCCCGCAGCCCCCCCCCCCCGCGCCGCCGCGCGCCCGGTAAGTGCGGCCGCCCCCGGAGCCCCCCCCGCGCCGCCGCGCGCCCGGTAAGTGCGGCCCCCCCGGAGCCCCCCCCGCGGGATCCTCCCCCCCCGCGTCCCTTCCCCCTCAGCCCCCCCCTCGAGCCGCCGCCCGCCCGGTAAGTGCTGGGTGGGGGGAGACGTCACGCTGCCCCCCAGGGCCCTGCCGCCTGGTGTCCCCTCCCCCTTAGCCCCCCCCGGGATCCCCGGCCCCCCCGCCGCCCCCCCTCACCCCGCTGCTCCCCCAGGGCTGCGGCGCCGGTACCGGCCCGGGCAGCGGGCGCTGCTGGAGATCCGCAAATTCCAGAAGAGCACGAACCTGCTGATCAGCAAACTGCCCTTCTCCCGCGTGGTGAGTGACCCCCCCCTGTGACCCCCCCGTTACCCCCCCTGTATCCCCCCTTCTCCCGCGTGGTGAGTGACCCCCCCGTGACCCCCCCGTATCCCCCCTTCTCCCGCGTGGTGAGTCACCCCCCCGTGACCCCCTGTTACCCCCCGTATCCCCCCTTCTCCCGCGTGGTGAGTCACCCCCCCGTGACCCCCTGTTACCCCCCGTATCCCCCCTTCTCCCGCGTGGTGAGTGACCCCCCCTGTGACCCCCCCGTTACACCCCCAGTATCCCCCCTTCTCCCGCGTGGTGAGTGACCCCCCCTGTGACCCCCCCGTTACCCCCCCTGTATCCCCCCTTCTCCCGCGTGGTGAGTCACACCCCCTGTGACCCCCTGTTACCCCCCGTATCCCCCCTTCTCCCGTATGGTGAGTGACCCCCCCGTGACCCCCCCTTTACCCCCCATGTATCCCCCCTTCTCCCACGTGGTGAGTCACCCGACTGTGTCCCACACTCCCCCTCTATCCCCCCTTCTCCCGCGTGGTGAGTGACCCCCCCTGTGACCCCCCCGTTACCCCCCCTGTATCCCCCCTTCTCCCGCGTGGTGAGTAACCCCCCCGTGACCCCCCCACCCCCTCTATCCCCCCTTCTCCCGCGTGGTGTGACCCCCCAGTGACCCCCCGTTACCCCCTCTATCCCCCCTTCTCCCGCGTGGTGAGTAACCCCCCCGTGACCCCCCCGTGACCCCCCCGTATCCCCCCTTCTCCCGCGTGGTGAGTCACCCCCCTGTGACCCCCCCACCCCCTCTATCACCCCTTCTCCCGCGTGGTGAGTGACCCCCCCCTGTGACCCCCCGTTACCCCCCCTGTATCCCCCTTCTTCCCGCGTGGTGAGTTACCCCCCCGTGACCCCCCCGTTACCCCCCCTGTATCCCCCCTTCTCCCGCGTGGTGAGTTACCCCCCCGTGACCCCCCCACCCCCTCTATCCCCCCTTCTCCCGCGTGGTGTGACCCCCCAGTGACCCCCCGTTACCCCCCTCTATCCCCCCTTCTCCCGCGTGGTGAGTAACCCCCCCGTGACCCCCCGGTTACCCCCCTGTATCCCCCCTTCTCCCGCGTGGTGAGTCACCCCCCTGTGACCCCCCCACCCCCTCTATCACCCCTTCTCCCGCGTGGTGAGTGACCCCCCCCCGTGACCCCCCCGTTACCCCCCCTGTATCCCCCCTTCTCCCGCGTGGTGAGTGACCCCCCTGTGACCCCCCCGGTACCCCCCCCTGTATCCCCCCTTCTCCCGCGTGGTGAGTGACCCCCCTGTGACCCCCCATCCGCTCTATCCCCCCTTCTCCCGCGTGGTGAGTGACCCCCCCTGTGAAACCCCGTTACCCCCCCATATCCCCCCTTCTCCCGCGTGGTGAGTAACCCCCCCGTGACCCCCCCACCCCCCCATATCCCCCCTTCTCCCGGTGGTGAGTGACCCCCCTGTGACCCCCCGTTACCCCCCCGTATCCCCCCTTCTCCCGCGTGGTGAGTGACCCCCCCGTGACCCCCTGTTACACCCCCCCATATCCCCCCTTCTCCCCCGTGGGGAGTAACCCCCCCGTGACCCCCCCACCCCCCCGTATCCCCCCGTCTCCCGCGTGGTGAGTGACCCCCCCGTGACCCCCCGTTACCCCCCCGTATCCCCCCTTCTCCCGCGTGGTGAGTGACCCCCCCGTGACCCCCTGTTACCCCCCCATATCCCCCCTTCTCCCACGTGGTGAGTAACCCCCCCGTGACCCCCCCACCCCCTCTATCCCCCCTTCTCCCGCGTGGTGAGTGACACCCCCTGTGACCCCCCGTTACCCCCCCTTCTCCCGCATGGTGAGTAACCCCCCTGTTACCCCCCCGTATCCCCCCTTCTCCGGCGTGGTGAGTAATCCCCCCGTGACCCCCCCGTGACCCCCCCTTCTCCCGCGTGGTGAGTCACCCCCCCGTGACCCCCCCTTCTCCCGCATGGTAAGTCAACCCCCCCGTGACCCCCCCTTCTCCCGCGTGGTGAGTAACCCCCTTGTGACCCCCCGTTACCCCCCCCATCCCCCCTTCTCCCGTGTGGTGAGTCACCCCCCTGTGACCCCCCTGTAACCCCTCCTGCCCCCCTCTATCCCCCCTTCTCCCGCGTGGTGAGTAACCCCCCCCTGTGACCCCCCCGTCACGGGGTCCCCGGGCGCTGCTCTGGAGCTGCTCCCCACAAGCCAGGCAGGACTCTGGGGAGCCTCCTCTCCCTCGGAGCAGCCTGTCTGCAGGGCAAGAAGCTCCCACGGCTTCACCTCCTGGGTCTGACCTTGGAGCATTCAGCATCCTCTGCCCCTCCGTGCGCTTCCCCCAGCGAGTCCCCCTGGCGGGGTCCTGGGGGGCCACAGGGTCCTGCCCCCCCCACTGCGCAGTCAGACGTGACTCTCAGCCAGCCGGGACACAGAGGTTTATTCGATGGCAGGAACAGGGTCTAACACAGAGCTTGTAGGTACAGAGAGCGGGAGCCCCCTTAGTTAGGTCCATCTGGGGCCCCAGAGAGGCCCCAGCCCCGCTGGAAGGCCCGAGCCCCATTGGGGCTCCCCTCCATCTTCCAGCCAGCTGCCAAAACTCCCCACCCCCCTCCAGCCCCTCCTCTCTGGGCTGCTCTTCCCCGGGCCAGGAGGTCCCCTGAGCTCTCTGTCTCCAGCACCTTTAGCAGCCCCTGGCAGGCGGGGAGAGCTGAGCCCCCCCCAGTATTCAGAGGGAACGTTAAACCCAGTCCCAGTTCGTCCCATTGTCCAGGGCACTGGTGGGACCTCACCTGGACTCCCGTGTGCAGCGCTGGGCTCCCATGTTCACGAAGGATGAATTGCAACGGGAGCAGGTTCAGAGACGGCTGCTAGGCCGAGCCGCGGCGCGGAAACCTGCCTTACGAGAGGCGACTCCACCAGCCCGGCTCGTTCACGGACCAAACGCAGGCGGAGGGGATACGGCTCCATAGATAGATCAGAGGGACTCATACCAGGAGGGGGAGGAATTATTTCAGCTCAGTACCAATGTGGACACAAGAACAAATGGCTCTAAACTGGCCACTAGGCAGTTTAGACGGTAAATCAGAGGCAGGTTTCTACCCATCAGAGGAGTGAAGCTCTGGAGCAGCCTCCCACGGGGAGCAGGGGGGGAAAGGGCAGATCTGGCTTCCAGCCGGAGCTGGAGACGTTTAAGGAGGGGCTGCATGATGGGGTAGCCTCATTGGGGCAATGAATTTGGCCATTGAGCTTTGATTCCCAGCAGGTCAGTAAGCCCAGTGGTCTGGGACGGGATGTCAGATGGGGGGGATCTGAGTGACTGCAGAGAGTTCTGTCCTGGGTGCTGGCTCGTGAGTCCTGCCCACATGCGGGGGGTTTAGCTGATGCCAGATTTGGGGTCGGGAAGGAATTTTTCTCCAGGGCAGATTGGCAGAGGCCCTGGGGGTTTTTCGCCTTCCTCCGCAGTGTGGGGCCGGGGTCACTTGCTGGGGGATTCTCTGCAGCTTGAGCTCTGCAAACCGCCATTTGGGGAGTTCAGTGGCTCAGCCAGAGGTCGGGGGGTGGTTCCAGGAGTGGGTGGGGGAGGGGCTGTGGCCGGCATTGAGCAGGGGTCAGACGAGACGATCACAATGGTCCCTTCTGGCCTCAGAGTCTGTGAGACTCCGAGCCCCAGTGACCGACGAGCCTCGTTCGCGGCCCTCAGCTCCCGGGTGTCCCCATAGCGCCCGGTCTGTGGGTCCCGGCTCCGCGCAGCCCCAGAGTCTCTGCGGCTGGGCCCGGGGGCAGGTCGGCCCGGGGGGGGGGGGGAACTGCCTCTCTCCGGCCCCCGCCCCTGTCCGGGAGGTGTGATAGCACACTCAGAACGGCCCGGTCTGCCCCATGGATCCCACCGGCCCAGTAACTCCCCCCTCTCCCCCCGGTCTGCCCCATGGGCCCTGCACCTCCCCCATCCCCGGTCTGCCCCATGGATCCCACCGGCCCAGTAACTCCCCCCTCTCCCCCCGGTCTGCCCCATGGGCCCTGCACCTCCCCCATCCCCGGTCTGCCCTATGGACCCATCCAGCCCAGCAACCTTCCCCCCCACCGCCCCGGTTTGCCCCATGGGCCCAGCCACGTGCCCCCCGGCTGCGCCAGCCTGGTCTCACCTGCTGCCCCCCCCCCCCCAGGTGCGGGAGATCTGCCTGATGTACACCCGGGGCGTGGACTTCCACTGGCAGGCCATGGCGCTGCTGGCCCTGCAGGAGGTGAGAGGTGGGGGGGCTGTCGAAATGGGCTGGAGAAGGAGGGTCCCTGGAGGGGAAGGGGGGGAGGGTCCTGGGGGAGGCCTGCTTGGGGCTGTGGGGGAGGGGACGGTTTGGGGGGGCTGTGGGGGCTCCCTCGAGGGGGCTGGGGGGACGGGATGGTTTGAGGGGCTGTGGGGGGGTGGTTTGGGAGCTGTCGAGGCTCCCTAGGGAGGAGGGGGGGCTGTCGGGGCTCCCTCGAGGGGGCTGGGGACGGTTTGGGGGGCTGTGGGGGGAACGGTTTGGGGGCTGCGGGGCTGTCGGGCTCCCCCTGACCCCCGACCCCCCCCCCAGGCGGCGGAGGCGTTCCTGGTGCGGCTGCTGGAGGACTCGTATCTCTGCTCCATCCACGCCAAGCGCGTCACCCTCTTCCCCAAGGACATTCAGCTGGCGCGGCGCATCCGCGGCATCCAGGAGGGCCTGGGCTGAGGGGCCTGGACCCCCCTGCGGCCCCCCCGGGCCTGGGCTGAGGGGCCTGGACCCCCCCTGCGGCCCCCCCGGCGCAGCCCCCGGGCCTGGGCTGAGGGGCCTGGACCCCCCTGCGGCCCCCCCGGGCCTGGGCTGAGGGGCCTGGACCCCCCTGCAGCCCCCCTGGCGCAGCCCCCGGGCCTGGGCTGAGGGGCCTGGACCCCCCCTGCGGCCCCCCCGGCGCAGCCCCCGGGCCTGGGCTGAGGGGCCTGGACCCCCCCGCGGCCCCCCCGGCGCAGCCCCTGGGCTGAGGGGCCTGGACCCCCCCGTGGCCCCCCCAGGCCTGGGCTGAGGGGGGCTGGACCCTCCCTGTGACCCCCTGGCGCATGGGTGGTGTCCACACCCGGCTGGGCTGAGCAGGGTCCAGACCTGGAAACCTCCCCTGGCCCCCCCCCCCGCACCTCCCCTGCAGCCTCCCTCCCTCCCAACCCCCCTCTGCCCCCCAGTTCTGAGCCCCCCTGGCCCGGCTCTTTTTATTCCCCTGAGCTCCCCCCTCGGGTCCCCCCCCTCTGAGCCTGGGGCCAGGACACCCCAGGAGTCGGGCCCCAGCGAGGGGGGGGGGGCTGCACAGGGTTTTAACCCCGGATATTAACGTCTGCCCCAGAGCCCCCCCGCTGGAGAGGGGGCGCCCCAGCGAGGGTGTGGGGGGGGCCCTGGAGCTGGGGGGGCCGGGGCGTTGTACAGCCCGGGGCAGCTGCTGTCACGGCAATAAAGTTGGTTTGAAATTGTCTCGGATTCCCGCCCCCCATCTCTCGGCTCCCTGCGGCCTGGGACGACCCCCCCTTCGGGTGCCAGCCCCTCTCGGGGGGGGGCGCTCGCTCTCGGGGGTTAAACCCTGGGCCCCAGCACCCCCTGGGCTGCACCTCTGAGCCTGCAGCGCCTGGCGCTGCCGGGGGCCCCCAGAGCCCCCCCCCGATCCCGACCTGCAGGGACCCTGCGCCAGCGTCACGGGGGGGCTGCCCCCTCCTTCCAGCCGAGCCCCCATGTCCCCTCCCCCGGCAACAGGTCACCTGGGCCCCCCCGCCTGCCCCCAGCCGCGTCACCCTGTCCGGGCCATTGCAGGGGTCCCGGCCCTCCCCCACCTGGCCACATGCGGCACCGGGGGGAAACTGAGGCACCCACTGTGCTCACGGTTCATTTATAACTTGGTGCCCATTAATGTCATGGGGTGACGCCTAGTTCCTGTGGTAGGGGAAGGAGCAAATAACACCCTGTCACGGACTCACAGATGGTGCCCACGCGTGGCCCCGTGCGGTCTGTGGGGGGGGGGCCCTTTCCGTGCGACAGCCCTTCCTGGGGGGCCCCTCTCCTGGGGTCAGGCCCCTCCACCTCCTGGAGCCGCTTCTCCCTGAGCCTCAGCACGTCTGTCTCTGCCGTGGGCCCCTCAGGGAGTCCCCTCGCTCTGGGCCCCCCAGGGCCTCCTAACCCCCGAAGGGGACAACCCCCCCCCCCGCACCCTGCTCTCTAGCCCGGAGCGACTCTCCCCCAGCGTAACACAGGAGGTTTATTGAGGGTTGAACCCAGCACAGGAAACTCTCCAGCCTCAGGCCTGGCCTCCCTCAGCCCAGCACATCCCAGTCCCCCTGCAGCCAGGGGGGCTCTGCCTGCTCCCCCCCCCTCCAGCCCCAAGCCCCCCTGCTTCCCAGCTGGGCCTCCGATACCCCCGGCCCCAGGTTCCCTCTGTCCATTGGCTTCTCTCCAGGGAAACGGGGTTAACAGGCAGGCCTGGGTCTCCTCTCCTCTCAGCCCCCCTCTGGCTGGAGCCGGCTGGTCAAGTCGTGGGGTCCTCTCCCCGCAGCCCATTGTCCTCCCACTGGCCAGAACCGGCTGTGACTCCTGAGCCGGGTCTCCGGGTCACCAGTCTCTGGGGTTCCCCATCTCCAGGATGTTGTCCGGGGGTCCCAGCTGCCAGGTGAGGTCACACTTGGTTGCCAGCAACAACCACCCCCCTGCCACCGCCTTGTTACCGTGCAGCACACAGGGAAACTGAGGCACGGACACGCTAGTCATGTAAAACACGACAAAAATCCTCAACTTCCTCTCCCGTCCCTGTTGACTCGCTCCGCACCCGGCAGGATTGAACGGCCTCAGTCAGATCCCCCGTTAGCCGGCCCCGTGCCCGGCTGAACGGCCAGTCTGATTAACCTCCCCTCACGCAGCCGCCGCTGCGCCCCCCGAACCATTGCTGTGCCCCTTGGCGGAGCCTTTTCCAGGGCCGCGAGCTCTGCTTTGAGACGGGGCGACCGCGCCCGCACCCCGTGCTCGGGGGGGGGGGTCCCGTGGGTTTGGACCGAGGCAACAGGCCTTTGCACGGGGCTGCTCTGGCTGCCGAGCGAGCGGCCGGTCCCACGAGCTCCCCACACGCCCGGTCCCGACCCCGCGTTGAGGGCGGGTCCCAGCCTGCACCACGTCCCATTGCGCCGCACTGAATTTCAGCTGCCCCCCCGGTCTGTGAGCCCCCCCCTGTCGCTCTTCGCCGGCTGCCGGGCAGTTTTGTACCATCTGCAAATGTTGCCGCCTCACTGGTTACCCCCTTTTCCGTTGCATGGGGGGGGGTTGGAGGGGGCCTGGGGAGGCGGCTCAGGGAGGGGGCAGCAGCTGGGGGAGGGGATCCTGGAACCCCCCCCCCCCGGTCTCCTCCCACGTCTCTGCCATTTTGCCTCTGGGCCTATTTATCTCCGAATTGAAGCAGGTATTTTCACAAACCCCGGGGAGGGGGGTGTCCGTGACCCCCCCCAGTGACCGCTGATGGATGGGACCCCCCTGCTGTTTCCATGGCGACTAGGGGTCCCCAGGGTCAAGGGTGGGGAGTGACGCGCTGGGATGATTTGTGCTGACAGCGCCTCAAGGCTGGGACTCGGCTTCCCAGGCTGGTTACATGGGGGCCCCCTCGCCCGTCTGGGGGGTGGGTGGGGGGGGGGTTCCGCAGGGCCCCCTCGCCTGGTGCCAGGACGCGGCTGGCTCTGGGGTGGGGCAGGCGGCTGGTTACACGGATCCCCCTCGCCCGGTGCCAGGATGCGGCTGGCTCTGGGGTGGGGCAGGGGGCTGGTTACACGGATCCCCCTCGCCCGGTGCCAGGATGCGGCTGGCTCTGGGGTGGGGCTGGGGGCTGGTTACACGGATCCCCCTCGCCCGGTGCCAGGATGCGGCTGGCTCTGGGGTGGGTGTCACGGAGTGTGGGGGAGTCAGGTCCTGCACCCCCGGACTCCCTGCAGATTCATCAGGACTCTCAGCCAGCCAGTAAAGCAGAAGGTTTATTTAGACGACAGGAACACAGTCCAACACAGGTCTTGCAGGTACAGATAACCGGATCCCCCGGATAGGTCCATCTTGGGGGGCCCCACAGCCCCCCCTTGGGGATCAGAGCTCGGTCTCCCTGCCTCCCCTCTGTTCTCCAGCCAGCACTCGTCTGCCCATTCCCTCCGGCCCCTCCTCCAGGCCAAGCTCAGCTCACAGTTGAATTCCTGCATCTTCACCTAAACCTCTGGCTCTCCCCTCCCCCGCACAGACAGTCTGTGCTTCCTACTTCTTCACACCTCTCCCCCCTCCGAGACTGAACTGAGCGGGGTCACTCCAGCCAGTGACCCGGGGAAGTTCAGACCCACCTACAACCTTATGCCGCCCGCGCCCTCTCCCCACCCCAGTACCCCTGGGGTGCACACGGGGCTGGGGCCTTCCCCCCACGTTCCAGTCTGGGGGGCTGTGATTCAGGCTCTCTCGGTTCAGAGCCCCCCTCCTGACCCTGGCCCCCCTCCGGACAGGCTCCTCGGGGTGGGGCCCGGGCCTTACACCCATCTCCCCCCTGTCCCGGGCCTTCCTCCCCCTCTGGCAGACGTCACAGGAGCGGCAGTGCTGCCGGACATGGGCAAAGACCCCAGGCCAGTAATAGTTCTGCAGCAGCCTCTGCTGGGTACGCCAGGCTCCCTGGTGCCCTGAGGGGGACATGTCATGGGCCTGGCACAGCAGCTGGCGGCGATACTCCTGGGGTGCCACCAGCTGCCTCCTGATCCCTCCTGACTCCATCTTCCCTGGGGGAGCCCATTCTCGGTACAGGAGCCCCTTCTCCCACAGGAACCTTTTCCGGCCACCTCGTCCCATGGTCTGTCCCCCCCCGAGGTTGGCCAGGTCCCTTATCCTCCGCAAGGAGGGGTCTTCCCGCACCGCGGCCTGGTACTCAGCCGCTGGGGCAGGGACGGGGATCTGCTCTCTCTCCCCGGCTGGGTCTGGGGCCACAGCCTCTCTGAGCCCCGTCCCTGGGCGTTCCCTCCCTACCGGGTCAGGGTCCGGTGTCTCGGCCAAAGTACTTTCCCCGGGGTCAGGGTGCAGAGCCCTGCGTCGACCCTGACTACGGTTCACGGACAGGGTACCCTGGGTGTTACTTGGCCAGTCCTCGAGGTCCCCCCCCATTAACACCTCCGTGGGCAAATGTGGGTGCACCCCCACGTCCTTGAGGCCCTCCTTGTCCCCCCACTTTAGGTGCACCCTCGCTACAGGCACCTTGAATGGGGTCCCGATCACACCCCTCAGGTTCAGGTAGGTGTTGGGCACCATCCGATCTGGGCCCACCACCTGCGGCCGGGCCAGCGTCACCTCTGCGCCCGTATCCCAGTACCCAGTGACCTCCTTCCCGTCTACCTCCAGGGGAACAAGGCACTCGCTCCGGAGGGGTAGTCCCGTGCCCACCCTGTAAACCCCAAACTCAGGGCTGGGAGCATCCAGCCCCTCGGAGGGGTCCACCCGGGGCCCCCCTCCCTCCTTCGCAGGGGGTACGCGGCCCACCCCCCTTTCGTGCGAACGCTGCCCCTCATCCGGCTGGGTCTCTACCAAGTTGACCCGGTGTGGGGTTGGTCTGCTCAGTTTGTCCCGGAGCTTGGGGCACTGGCCCCGTACGTGGCCCGGTTGGCCACATTGATAGCAGCCCATGTCTCGTGGGTCCCCTCGAGTGGGACGGCTGGACCTGACGCCAGATGCTTCCCTTTGGTGGGGGCCCTCCCTCGGCTCCTTCTGGGAGGTCCCATGGTGACTCTCTCTCTGCGTTGAGGCAGACCTGCTCCTTCGAGACGCCTCCCTGACATCTCCTGCCCGACTGTCCATGTATTGGTCGGCCAGCCGGCCTGCATGCTGCGGGTTCTCCGGCTTCCGGTCCATCAGCCACTGCTTCAGGTCGGATGGGCACTGCGCATACAGGTGCTCCAGTACGACTAGGTCAAGCAGGTCCTCTCTGGTTTGGGCCCCAGCCGTCCACTTGCGGGCGTACCCCTGCGCCCGGTTGACCAGTTGCAGGTATGTGACCTCCCGGGTCTTACGTTGACCCCGGAACCTCTTCCGGTACATCTCCGGGGTCAGCCCAAACTCGCGGAGCAGGGCCTCTTTGAACAGGTTGTAGTCCCGCGCCTCCTCCCCTCTCATTCGGCTGTACACCTCCACGGCGGTGGAGTCCAGTAAGGGGGTGAGGCACCGGATCCTGTCTGCAGGGTCCACCTGGTGCAGCTCGCAGGCGTTCTCAAAGGCCGTCAGGAAGGTGTCTATGTCCTCCCCCTCCTTACGCGGGGCCAGGAAGCTCTTACCGAAGCTCTTTGTAGGCTTGGGCCCCCCCTCACTCACCGCAGCCGGGGCCTCCCTGCTTTTCAGCTGGGCCATGGCCAGCTCATGTTCACGCTGCTTCTCCTTCTCTTCCAGCTCCTGCTGGCGCTGGTTCTCCTCGTGTTTACGCTGGTTCTCCCGCTCCTTCAGTTCTTGCCTCCTTAACTCGAGCTCTTCCCGTCTCAGCTCCCTGTCATGTTCCATCCGCATCCGCTCCAGGGACAGGGAGCTCCGCCGGGACGATCCCCTGCTGGCCACCGAGCCCTCGGTAGTCGCTGGGCTCCCCCTCCCCCTACGCCTAGGGGTGGGGGGTCTCGGGGAGCCCTCAGCGGCCGGCTGACCACTCCCAGTGGGGACAGACACTGGTGCCTGCGCTGCATCTGCCGGGCTGCTTCCCTCAGAGACAGGGACCGGTTCATTGACTCGATCTCTCTCCTCCAGCCGGGCAATCAGCTGGGCCTTGGTGAGCTTCCCATGGCGCAGCCCCCTCTGCTTGCACAGCTCCACCAGCTCCCACTTGCGCTGCTGGGAATACATCTTCCTGCTGGCCGCTCGCAGGCCGGGGTGTTCGCCGCTCCCCACGGGTTCCAGGGGGACCCCTAGTGTGCCCGTCCTTGAGGTCACCACCCCTCTGCCAGGGTCGAGCTGCAGACTCCTCCGCCCCTGGGATCGCTCGCTGTGATCCCCCGGGGGACCCTGTTACTGCAAAGTCCTGCTCTCTGGCCACACTCTCCCAGGGGTGAATCGCCCCTTCGTTTTACTGCTCCCCAGTCACTTACTGCAGGAAGCGCCGTCCACGGGGTGCCGCCGATCCCACCGCTGCCACCAGTTGTCACGGAGTGTGGGGGAGTCAGGTCCTGCACCCCCGGACTCCCTGCAGATTCATCAGGACTCTCAGCCAGCCAGTAAAGCAGAAGGTTTATTTAGACGACAGGAACACAGTCCAACACAGGTCTTGCAGGTACAGATAACCGGATCCCCCGGATAGGTCCATCTTGGGGGGCCCCACAGCCCCCCCTTGGGGATCAGAGCTCGGTCTCCCTGCCTCCCCTCTGTTCTCCAGCCAGCACTCGTCTGCCCATTCCCTCCGGCCCCTCCTCCAGGCCAAGCTCAGCTCACAGTTGAATTCCTGCATCTTCACCTAAACCTCTGGCTCTCCCCTCCCCCGCACAGACAGTCTGTGCTTCCTACTTCTTCACAGTGGGGCAGGCGGCTGGTTACGCGGATCCCCCTCGCCCGGTGCCAGGACGCGGCTGGCTCTGGGGTGGGGCTGGGGGCTGGTTACACGGATCCCACTCGCCCGGTGCCAGGACGCGGCTGGCTCTGGGGTGGGGCTGGGGGCTGGTTACACGGATCCCACTCGCCTGGTGCCAGGACGCGGCTGGCTCTGGGGTGGGGCAGGGGGGCTGGTTACACGGATCCCCCTCGCCCGGTGCCAGGATGCGGCTGGCTCTGGGGTGGGGCTGGGGGCTGGTTACGCGGATCCCCCTCGCCTGGTGCCAGGACGCGGCTGGCTCTGGGGTGGGGCTGGGGGCTGGTTACGCGGATCCCCCTCGCCCGGTGCCAGGATGCGGCTGGCTCTGGGGTGGGGCTGGGGGCTGGTTACACGGATCCCCCTCGCCCGGTGCCAGGACGCGGCTGGCTCTGGGGTGGGGCTGGGGGCTGGTTACGCGGATCCCCCTCGCCCGGTGCCAGGACGCGGCTGGCTCTGGGGTGGGGCTGGGGGCTGGTTACGCGGATCCCCCTCGCCCGGTGCCAGGACGCGGCTGGCTCTGGGGTGGGGCTGGGGGCTGGTTACGCGGATCCCCCTCGCCCGGTGCCAGGACGCGGCTGGCTCTGGGGTGGGGCAGGGGGCTGGTTACGCGGATCCCCCTCGCCCGGTGCCAGGACGCGGCTGGCTCTGGGGTGGGGCTGGGGGCTGGTTACGCGGATCCCCCTCGCCCGGTGCCAGGACGCGGCTGGCTCTGGGGTGGGGCAGGGGGCTGGTTACGCGGATCCCACTCGCCCGGTGCCAGGACGCGGCTGGCTCTGGGGTGGGGCAGGGGGCTGCTGAACGGTGACACTGAACAGGTGTTGATGGGCTGTGAAGAGGGACCCCAGGCCGGGGGGGTGTTTGTTTAACCCCATCCTGCCCCCCAATACTTCCCCCCAAATTGCTTCTTGCGTGTTCATCCTTTCGATCCTGCCTCCGCGAGCCCGCAGCTGCCGCCCAGGCGTGGCAGGGACCGGGTCCTAGGCGGGAGCCGATCCAGAATAAACCAGGTGTTGCTCACGCTGTGTAAACCCCCCGGGACTCCGGTCCGAACCCCGGCCGCGCCGGCCGTCAGAGCGCGGCGAGCGGCTGCCAGTCGGTCACCGACAAACCAGCGAGAGATTCCCCGAGGCTGGTTTCTGCCCATCCAACGCCCCCTGCAGCAAGTGCCAGGGACCCCCGGACCCACTGCAGGACTCTGACCTCAGGGTAATGAAACCAAAATAATTACCCAGAAGTCACTCTGAGCCCCAAGGCTGGGCTAGTGGGGGGCTGCGGGTCGGGAGTGAGGGGCACCGGTGGCGCCAGGGGGCTGCAGGTCGGGAGTGAGGGGCACCGGCAGAGCTGGGGGCTGTGGGTCGGGAGTGAGGGGCACCGGCAGAGCGGGGGCTGCGGGTCGGGAGTGAGGGGCACCAGCAGAGCGGGGGCTGCGGGTCGGGAGTGAGGGGCACCGGCAGAGCTGGGGGCTGTGGGTCGGGAGTGAGGGGCACCGGCAGAGCGGGGGCTGCGGGTCGGGAGTGAGGGGCACCGGCAGAGCGGGGGCTGCGGGTCGGGAGTGAGGGGCACCGGCAGAGCGGGGGCTGCGGGTCGGGAGTGAGGGGCACCGGCGGAGCGGGGGCTGCGGGTCGGGAGTGAGGGGCACCGGCAGAGCTGGGGGGGGCTGCGGCTCAGGAGTGAGGGGCACCGGCGGGGCTGGGGGCTGCGGGTCGGGAGTGAGGGGCACCGGCGGAGCGGGGGCTGCGGGTCGGGAGTGAGGGGCACCGGCGGAGCCGGGGTCTGCGGGTCGGGAGTGAGGGGCACCGGCGGAGCCGGGGGCTGCGGGTCGGGAGTGAGGGGCACCGGCGGAGCCGGGGGCTGCGGGTCGGGAGTGAGGGGCACCGGCAGAGCAGGGGCTGCGGGTCGGGAGTGAGGGGCACCGGCAGAGCGGGGGCTGCGGGTCGGGAGTGAGGGGCACCCTGCGTCACGCCTGTCTCTCCAAGGCCCCGTGACGAAGGACTCGGGGGCTTTATATCCCGCCGGCGCCCCGAGGCCCCAGCGATGCTGACGGCCGCCCTGCTCCTGCTGCTGGTGCTGCTGGCCCTGGCCGTGCTGGGGGGCGGGCGGGGGGCTCGCAGGGGGGGCGGCCTGAGCGCCCTGCCCGGCCCCTGGGCCCTGCCCCTGGTTGGGGGGCTGCCCCACATGCTGCACCCGGAGCTGCCCCTGCACCTGCTGGAGCTCGCCCGGCGCTACGGGCCCGTCTACCGGCTCCGCCTCGGGGCCAAGGGTGAGCGGGGTCGGGCCCCCCTGCCGGACCCCCGGGGCCCCCCTTCCTCCCCCCCGCCTGGCCCCTGCCAGACCCCCGGGGCCCCCCTTCCTCCCCCCCGCCTGGCCCCTGCCGGACCCCCGGGGCCCCCCTTCCTCCCCCCCGCCTGGCCCCTGCCCGACCCCCGGGGCCCCCCTTCCTTCCCCTCTGCCTGGCCCCTGCTGGACCCCCGGGGCCCCCCTTCCCTCCCCCCCCGCCTGGCCCCTGCCGGACCCCCGGGGCCCCCCTTCCTCCCCCCCCGCCTGGCGCCTGCTGGACCCCCGGGGCCCCCCTTCCTCCCCCCCCGCCTGGCCCCTGCCGGACCCCCGGGGCCCCCCTTCCTTCCCCTCCGCCTGGCCCCTGCCGGACCCCCGGGGCCCCCCTTCCTCCCCCCCCGCCTGGCCCCTGCCGGACCCCCGGGGCCCCCCTTCCTTCCCCCCCCCGCCTGGCCCCTTCCTTCCCCCCGGGACTGGCCCCTCCCCCACCGGCCCCCTTCCTTCCCCCCGGCCTGGCCCCTCCCCCACCGGGCCCCCTTCCTTCTCCCCATGTGCCCGGCCCAGGGGCCCCACCCCCCATGGTCCCCCCCTTCGCCCCTGGGTCCTGGCTGGGTGCCCCCAGCTTCCCCCCTCCCTGCTCTGTCCCGGCCGGGTTCCCTGCCCTCCTGGGTCCCCCCATTAACCCCCCCGTGTGCCCCCAGACGTGGTGGTGCTGAACAGCGTGGAGTCCATCCGCCAGGCGCTGACCCAGAAATGGTCCGATTTCGCCGGGCGCCCCCCCAGCTTTGTCGGTAATGGGGGGCTGGGGGCTGAAAGGGGGGGTTGGGGGTGGGTGGGGGCTGTGTGCCAGAGGGTTTGGGGGGCTGTTCATGAAGGTATTGGGGGGTCAGCTCCTCCTCCAGCTCTCTGAGCGCCGACTCCCCTGGGCTCTGCCATCAGTAGGGTCCAGAGTTAACACTGGAATGGGAAAGGGGCAGGTCCCGGGGGCTTGGGTGGGGGTGGGGGGGTCTCTACCCGCCTGGTCACTAACCCTCCCCATCCCCCCCCCCGCAGCGGATCTCATCTCCCTGGGGGGCCACGATCTGTCCCTGGGCGACTTCACCCCCAGCTGGCGGCTGCAGCGCAAAGCGGCTCACTCGGCCCTGGCCCGCGCCCAGCGCCTGCAGCTGGACCCGGTGCTGGGGGCCCAGGCGGCCGCGCTCTGCCAGGTGAGGGCTCCGCTCCGACCCCCAGGGACCCCCTAAGCCCAGGGAAATACCCCCCCAGGGACCCCCCCTCACCTCCGGGAACCCCCCCAGGGACCCCCTAAGCCCAGGGAAATACCCCCCCCCCCACAGGGAACCCCCTCCCCTCCGGGAACCCCCCCAGGGACCCCCTAAGCCCAGGGAAATACCCCCCCCACAGGGACCCCCCCTCACCTCCGGGAACCCCCCCAGGGACCCCCTAAGCCCAAGGTAATACCCCCCCACAGGGACCCCCCCTCACCTCTGGGAACCCCCCCCAGGGACCCCCTAAGCCCAGGGAAATACCCCCCCCACAGGGACCCCCCCTCCCCTCCGGGAACCCCCCCAGGGACCCCCTAAGCCCAGGGAAATACCCCCCCCACAGGGACCCCCCTCCCCTCCGGGAACCCCCCCAGGGACCCCCTAAGCCCAGGGAAATACCCCCCCACAGGGACCCCCCCTCACCTCCGGGAACCCCCCCAGGGACCCCCTAAGCCCAGGGAAATACCCCCCCCAGGGACCCCCCCTCACCTCCGGGAACCCCCCCAGGGACCCCCTAAGCCCAGGGAAATACCCCCCCCACAGGGACCCCCCCTCCCCTCCGGGAACCTCCCCAGAGACCCCCTAAGCCCAGGGAAATACCCCCCCATAGGGACCCCCGGGATCCCCCAGGGACCCCCGGGATCCTCCCTTCGCCCCCGGGGGCCCCCCAGGGAACTCCCACCCCCCCATAGGGACCCGCTTCATCCCAGGGACCCCCCTTCACCTCCGCCCCCCCCCAGGGATCGCCTACCCCCCAAAGGGCCCCTTCACCCTGGGGACCCCCCCAACATCTCACTTCCCGCCCATCCCCCCTAGGGAACCCGGATCTGCCCTGGCCCCTCCCCCGGGGACCCGCATTGCCGGGGGGGCGGTCACGGGCCCGGGGCGCTGCCCCCCCTTGACATGTCTGCCCCCCAGGTTTTCCGTAGCTATGGGGGGGCCGCTGTGGACGTGGCCCAGGACTTCTCGCTGCAGACGTGTCGCACCATCTGCGCCCTGGCGTTCGGCCCCATGGTGAGCGGGGGGGCGGGGGCCAGGGGACCCCGGCGTCCGGGGGGGGCGAGGAGCGCCCCGAGGGGACCCAGGCGTCCGGGGGGGGGGCAGGGACTCACCCCTACGGGATTCCGGCGTCCGGGGAGGGCAGGGACTCACCCCTAGAGGACCCCGGCGTCCGCGGGGGGGGGAGCGCCCCGAGGAGACCCAGGCGTCCGGGCGGGGGAGCGGGGAGCGACCCTAGGGGACCCCGGCGTCCGGGGGGGCGGGGAGCGTCCCGAGGGGGAGACCCTGGCGTCCGGGCGGGGGGGCGGGGAGCGTCCCGAGGGGGGGGACCCCGGCGTCCGGGGAGGCTGGGGGGGGAGGGGGAGGATTTGGGGGGCTCCGTCCCGCTCCCTCCCCCCAGATGCCGGACGCCGCCGCCACCCGGGACATCCAGGCCTGTATCACGGAGCTGGTGGAGCTGTGGGGCCGGGGCGCCGTGCGGGCGCTGGACGCGCTGCCCCTGCTCAGGGTGAGGGGGCGATGGGGGGCGGGGGAGCTGCAGGGGGCGCTGTGGGGCGGGGAGGGGGTGTCGCTGGGGGGGGGCCAGCAGGGGGAGGGGGTGCTGTGGGGCGCTGTGGGGCGGTTCGGGGGTGTCGCTGTGGGGCGCGGGTGGGGTGGGGAAGGTGTGTCGCTGTAGGGGGCCAGCAGGGGGGGGGGGAGCTGCAGGGGGCGCTGTGGGGCGGTTAGGGGGTGTTGCTGTGGGGCGGGGAGGGGGTGTCGCTGTAGGGGGCCAGCAGTGGGCGGGGAAGCTGCAGTGGGCGCTGTGGGGCGGGGAGGGGGTGTCGCTGTGGGGGGCCGGCAGGGGGCGCTGTGGGGCGGTTAGGGGGTGTCGCTGTGGGGCGGGGAGGGTGTGTCGCTGTAGGGGGCCAGCAGGGGGCGGGGCAGCTGCAGGGGGCGCTGTGGGGCGGGGAGGGGGTGTAGCTGTGGGGGCCAGGAAGGGGGCGCTGTGGGGCGGTTAGGGGGTGTCGCTGTGGGGCTGGGAGGGTGTGTCGCTGTAGGGGGCCAGCAGGGGGCGGGGCAGCTGCAGGGGGCGCTGTGGGGCGGGGAGGGGGTGTCGCTGTGGGGCGCGGCAGGGGCGGCGGAGCTGCAGGGGGCGCTGTGGGGCAGGGAGGGGGTGTCGCTGTGGGGCGCGGGAGGCGGCGGCGGAGCTGCAGGGGGCGCTGTGGGGCGGGGAGGGGGTGTCGCGGTGGGGGGCCGGCAGGGGGGGCTGTGGGGCTGTTAGGGGGTGTCGCTGTGGGGCGGGGAGGGTGTGTCGCTGTAGGGGGCCAGCAGGGGGCGGCGGAGCTGCAGGGGGCGCTGTGGGGCGGGGAGGGGGTGTCGCTGTGGGGCGCGGGAGGCGGCGGGGGAGCTGCAGGGGGCGCTGTGGGGCGCGGCAGGGGGAGGAGGCGCTGTGGGGCGGGGTGGTGCGGGGAGGGGTGTCGCTGTGGGGCGCGGCAGGGGCGGCGGAGCTGCAGGGGGCGCTGTGGGGCGGGGCGGGGGTGTCGCTGTGGGGGGCCGGCAGGGGCGGGGGAGCTGCAGGGGGCGCTGTGGGGGGGGCGGGGGTGTCGCTGTGGGGGGCCGGCAGGGGGCGCTGCAGTCTCACTCTCGGGGTCCCCCCCCAGGTGTTCCCCAGCGGGGCCCTGCGGCGGCTCTTGCAGCAGGTTCGGTTCCGAGACGCCTTCGTCCGGGCCCAGATCCAGCGGCACCAGGTGGGGGCGCGGGCGGGGGCGGGGGGCTCCCCGGGGATGGAGCCGCTGGGGGGGCTGGGGGGGCTCCGGGTTGAGGGGTGTCCCGGGGGCAGGGTACGGGGTGGGGTCTCTGGGGCAAGCGGTGTTAGGGTCCCTGGGGAGGGGTTTGGGGGTCGGGGTGGGGGGTCTCTGGGGAAAGGGTGGGGTACAGGGTGGGGGTGCTCGGGTGCGAGTGGAGGGTCCCCGCTGCGGGGTTTGGGGGTCTCCGGGGCGGGGGTGCAGGGTCCCCGCTGCGGGGTTTGGGGGTCTCTGGGGCGGGGGTGCAGGGTCCCCGCTGCGGGGTTTGGGGGTCTCTGGGGCGGGGGTGCAGGGTCCCCGCTGCGGGGTTTGGGGGTCTCTGGGGCGGGGGTGCAGGGTCCCCGGTGTGGGGTTTGGGGGTCCCCATTCCCTCCCCTCACCCCCGCATCCCCCCAGGAGTCGCTGCGCCCCGAGTGCGCCCGGGACATGGTGGATCACATGCTGCAGCTGCTGGGGGAGCGGCGGGGGGCCGGGGGGGACCCCGCGGCGGAGGGGGGCCTCACCCCGGAGCACGTTCACATGGCGCTGGTGGATCTCTTCATCGGGGGCACCGAGACCACGGCCGCCCTGCTCACCTGGGCCGTGGCCTTCCTGCTGCACCACCCGCAGGTGAGCCCCGAACCCCCAAACCTCCCCGTACCCCCAAAGCTGCCCTGTGCCCCCAAACCTCCCCGAACCTCCCCACGGCCGCCCTGCTCACCTGGGCCGTGGCCTTCCTGCTGCACCACCCCCAGGGGAGCCCCGAACCCCCAAACCTCCCCGTACCCCCAAACCTGCCCTGTGCCCCCAAACCTCCCCGAACCTCCCCACGGCCGCCCTGCTCCCCTGGGCCGTGGCCTTCCTGCTGCACCACCCCCAGGTGAGCCCGAACCCCCAAACCTCCCCGTACCCCCCAAACCTGCCCTGTGCCCCCAAACCTCCCCGAGCCTCCCCACGGCCGCCCTGCTCTCCTGGGCCGTGGCCTTCCTGCTGCACCACCCCCAGGTGAGCCCCGAACCTCCAAACCTCCCCGTACCCCGAAACCTGCCCTGTGCCCCCAAACCACCCCGAACCACCCCACGGCCCCCCAGCACCCCAGGGCCGTGGCCATCCAGCTGCACCACCCCCACGTGAGCCCCCAACCCCCAAACCTCCCCGTACCCCCATTCCGGCCCTTTGCCCCCAAACCTCCCCACGGCCGCCCTGCTCTCCTGGGCCGTGGCCTTCCTGCTGCACCACCCCCAGGTGAGCCCCGAACCCCCAAACCTCCCCGTATCCCCAAACCTCCCCGTACCCCCGAACCTCCATGTACCCCGGAACCTCCCCGAACCTCCCCACGGCCGCCCTGCTCCCCTGGGTCGTGGCCTTCCTGCTGCACCACCCCCAGGTGAGCCCCGAACCCCCAAACCTCCCCGTACCCCCAAACCTGCCCTGTGCCCCCAAACCTCCCCGAACCTCCCCACGGCCGCCCTGCTCCCCTGGGCCGTGGCCTTCCTGCTGCACCACCCCCAGGTGAGCCCCGAACCCCCAAACCTCCCCGTACCCCCAAAGCTGCCCTGTGCCCCCAAACCTCCCCCCGACTCCCCACGGCCCCCCTGCTCTCCTGGGCCGTGGCCTTCCTGCTGCACCACCCCCAGGTGAGCCCCGAACCCCCAAACCTCCCCCTACCCCCAAAGCTGCCCTGTGCCCCCCACCCTCCCCAAACCTCCCCACGGCCGCCCTGCTCTCCTGGGCCGTGGCCTTCCTGCTGCACCACCCCCAGGTGAGCCCCGAACCCCCAAACTTCCGCTGTCCCCCAAAGCTGCCCTGTGCCCCCAAACCTCCCCGAACCTCCCCACGGCCGCCCTGCTCACCTGGGCCGTGGCCTTCCTGCTGCACCACCCCCAGGTGAGCCCCGAACCCCCAAACCTCCCCGTACCCCCAAACCTGCCCTGTGCCCCCAAACCTCCCCACGGCCGCCCTGCTCTCCTGGGCCGTGGCCTTCCTGCTGCACCACCCGCAGGTGAGCCCCGAACCCCCAAACCTCCCCGTACCCCCAAAGCTGCCCTGTGCCCCCAAACCTCCCCGAGCCTCCCCACGGCCGCCCTGCTCTCCTGGGCCGTGGCCTTCCTGCTGCACCACCCCCAGGTGAGCCCCGAACCCCCAAACCTCCCCGTACCCCCAAATCTGCCCTGTGCCCCCAAACCTCCCCGAACCTCCCCACGGCCGCCCTGCTCACCTGGGTCGTGGCCTTCCGGCTGCACCACCCCAGGTGAGCCCCGAACCCCCAAACCTCCCCGTACCCCCAAACCTGCCCTGTGCCCCCAAACCTCCCCACGGCCGCCCTGCTCTCCTGGGCCGTGGCCTTCCTGCTGCACCACCCCCAGGTGAGCCCCGAACCCCCAAACCTCCCCGTATCCCCAAACCTCCCCGTACCCCGAACCTCCATGTACCCCGGATCCCCCCCGAACCTCCCCACGGCCGCCCTGCTCCCCTGGGCCGTGGCCTTCCTGCTGCACCACCCCCAGGTGAGCCCCGAACCCCAAACCTCCCCGTACCCCAAACCTGCCCTGTGCCCCCAAACCTCCCCGAACCTCCCCACGGCCGCCCTGCTCCCCTGGGCCGTGGCCTTCCTGCTGCACCACCCCCAGGTGAGCCCCGACCACCCAACCCTACCTGGACCGCCTCCACTGCACTGTTCAGCCAAACCTCCCCGAACCTCCCCACGGCCGCCCTGCTCCCCTGGGCCGTGGCCTTCCTGCTGCACCACCCCCAGGTGAGCCCCGAACCCCCAAACCTCCCCGTACCCCCAAACCTGCCCTGTGCCCCCAAACCTCCCCGAACCTCCCCACGGCCGCCCTGCTCCCCTGGGCCGTGGCCTTCCTGCTGCACCACCCCCAGGTGAGCCCCGAACCCCCAAACCTCCCCGTACCCCCAAAGCTGCCCTGTGCCCCCAAACCTCCCCGAGCCTCCCCACGGCCGCCCTGCTCTCCTGGGCCGTGGCCTTCCTGCTGCACCACCCCCAGGTGAGCCCCGAACCCCCAAACCTCCCCGTACCCCCAAAGCTGCCCTGTGCCCCCAAACCTCCCCAAACCTCCCCACGGCCGCCCTGCTCTCCTGGGCCGTGGCCTTCCTGCTGCACCACCCCCAGGTGAGCCCCGAACCCCCAAACCTCCCTGTACCCCCAAACCTGCCCTGTGCCCCCAAACCTCCCCGAACCTCCCCACGGCCGCCCTGCTCACCTGGGCCGTGGCCTTCCTGCTGCACCACCCCCAGGTGAGCCCCGAACCCCCAAACCTCCCCGTACCCCCAAACCTGCCCTGTGCCCCCAAACCTCCCCACGGCCGCCCTGCTCTCCTGGGCCGTGGCCTTCCTGCTGCACCACCCGCAGGTGAGCCCCGAACCCCCAAACCTCCCCGTACCCCCAAAGCTGCCCTGTGCCCCCAAACCTCCCCGAGCCTCCCCACGGCCGCCCTGCTCTCCTGGGCCGTGGCCTTCCTGCTGCACCACCCCCAGGTGAGCCCCGAACCCCCAAACCTCCCCGTACCCCCAACGCTGCCCTGTGCCCCCAAACCTCCCCGAACCTCCCCACGGCCGCCCTGCTCACCTGGGTCGTGGCCTTCCTGCTGCACCACCCCCAGGTGAGCCCCGAACCCCCCACCCTCCCCGTACCCCGAACCCCGGACCGCCCTGTCCCCCAAACCTCCCCACGGCCGCCCTGCTCTCCTGGGCCGTGGCCTTCCTGCTGCACCACCCCCAGGTGAGCCCCGAACCCCCAAACCTCCCCGTATCCCCAAACCTCCCCGTACCCCCGAACCTCCATGTACCCCGGAACCTCCCCGAACCTCCCCACGGCCGCCCTGCTCCCCTGGGCCGTGGCCTTCCTGCTGCACCACCCCCAGGTGAGCCCCGAACCCCCAAACCTCCCCGTCCCCCAAACCTGCCCTGTTCCCCCCAACCTCCCCGAACCTCCCCACGGCCGCCCTGCTCCCCTGGGCCGTGGCCTTCCTGCTGCACCACCCCCAGGTGAGCCCCGAACCCCCAAACCTCCCCGTACCCCCAAACCTGCCCTGTGCCCCCAAACCTCCCCGAACCTCCCCACGGCCGCCCTGCTCCCCTGGGCCGTGGCCTTCCTGCTGCACCACCCCCAGGTGAGCCCCGTACCCCCAAACCTGCCCTGTGCCCCCGAACCTCCCCGAACCTCCCCGAACCTCCCCACGGCCGCCCTGCTCCCCTGGGCCGTGGCCTTCCTGCTGCACCACCCCCAGGTGAGCCCCGAACCCCCAAACCTCCCCGTACCCCCAAACCTGCCCTGTGCCCCCAAACCTCCCCACGGCCGCCCTGCTCTCCTGGGCCGTGGCCTTCCTGCTGCACCACCCCCAGGTGAGCCCCGAACCCCCAAACCTCCCCGTACCCCCAAACCTGCCCTGTGCCCCCAAACCTCCCCGAACCTCCCCACGGCCGCCCTGCTCACCTGGGCCGTGGCCTTCCTGCTGCACCACCCCCAGGTGAGCCCCGAACCCCCAAACCTCCCCGTACCCCCAAACCTGCCCTGTGCCCCCAAACCTCCCCACGGCCGCCCTGCTCTCCTGGGCGGTGGCCTTCCTGCTGCACCACCCCCAGGTGAGCCCCGAACCCCCAAACCTCCCCGTATCCCCAAACCTCCCCGTACCCCCAAACCTGCCCTGTGCCCCCAAACCTCCCCGAACCTCCCCACGGCCGCCCTGCTCACCTGGGCCGTGGCCTTCCTGCTGCACCACCCCCAGGTGAGCCCCGAACCCCCAAACCTCCCCGTATCCCCGAACCTCCATGTACCCCGGAACCTCCCCACGGCCGCCCTGCTCTCCTGGGCCGTGGCCTTCCTGCTGCACCACCCGCAGGTGAGCCCCGAACCCCCCGCTCCGATCGCCTCGCTGCTCGTGGGGGGCGGGCGAGGGCGCTCAGTGCTTGGGGGACTGGTGTCTTGGGGGGGAGTTCGGGGGGGTCTCTGTGGGTGACCTTGGTCAAGTCCCGTCTCTCCCTGCCTCAGTTTCCCCATGTGTGCAGCAGGCAGGATGATCCCGCCCCCCCCCCCCGCACTGGGCGATCCCTGATGAGAATGGGGGGGTCAGTGGCCATGGGGGTCAGTGTCCATGGGCCCCCCCACAGGTGCAGGACGGGATCCACGCGGAGCTGCAGCGGGTGCTGGGCCCTGAGCGCCCCCCCAGCTATGGGGACCGGGACCGGCTGCCCCTGCTCAGCGCCACCATCTCCGAGACGCTGCGTCTGCGCCCCGTGGCGCCCCTCGCCCTGCCCCACAGCACCACGCGGGACACCAGGTACCCCCCGCCCTGCCCCACGGCCCCCATCCCCCCCGCCCCGCCCTGCCCCACAGCACCACGCGGGACACCAGGTACCCCTCCCCCGCCCTGCCCCACGGCCCCCATTCCCCCCGCCCCTCGCCCTGCCCCACAGCACCACGCGGGACACCAGGTACCCCTCCCCCGCCCTGCCCCACGGCCCCCATTCCCCGCCCCGCCCTGCCCCACAGCACCACGCGGGACACCAGGTACCCCTCCCCCGCCCTGCCCCACGGCCCCCATCCACCCCCCCGCCCCACGCCCTGCCCCACAGCACCACGCGGGACACCAGGTACCCCTCCCCCGCCCAGCCCCACGGCCCCCATCCCCCGCCCCGCCCTGCCCCACAGCACCACGCGGGACACCAGGTACCCCTCCCCCGCCCTGCCCCACGGACCCCCTCCCCCCCGCCCCGCCCTGCCCCACAGCACCACGCGGGACACCAG
Source organism: Mauremys mutica (assembly GCF_020497125.1). Lineage (NCBI taxonomy): Eukaryota > Metazoa > Chordata > Testudines > Geoemydidae > Mauremys > Mauremys mutica. The sequence goes on from NC_059083.1 coordinate 2,661,669, forward strand.
GTACCCCCCGCCCTGCCCCACGGCCCCCATCCCCCCCGCCCCGCCCCACAGCACCACGCGGGACACCAGGTACACCTCCCCCGCCCGGCCCCACGGCCCCCATTCCCCCCGCCCCTCGCCCTGCCCCACAGCACCCCGCGGGACACCAGGTACCCCTCCCCCGCCCTGCCCCACAGCACCACGCAGGACACCAGGTACCCCTCCCTCGCCCTGCCCCACAGCACCACGCGGGACACCAGGTACCCCCCGCCCTGCCCCACGGCCCCCCTCCCCCCCGCCCCGCCCTGCGCGACAGCACCACGCGGGACACCAGGTACCCCCCGCCCTGCCCCACGGCCCCCATCCCCCCCGCCCCATGGCCTGCCCCACAGCACCACGCGGGACACCCGGGACCCCCCGCCCCGCCCCACGGCCCCCATACCCCCCGCGCCATGGCCTGCCCCACAGCACCACGCGGGACACCAGGTACCCCCCGCCCCGCCCCACGGCCCCCATACCCCCCGCCCCATGGCCTGCCCCACAGCACCACGCGGGACACCAGGCACTCGCCCCTCCCCGCTCAGACCCCCCCTCTCTTCGCAGCCTCTCGGGCTTCGCCATCCCCAAGGGAACCACCGTGATCCCCAACCTCTTCGCCGCCCACCACGACGCGGGCACCTGGTGCCGCCCCCTGGAGTTCAGGCCAGGTACTGCCCCCCCGCCCCTCCCCCGCCACGGGGCTGGGGGCTGAGCCTCCCCGGACGCCTGGGTCCCCGGTTCTCATGGGGGGGCTGAGCCTCCCCGGACGCCTGGGTCCCCGGTTCTCATGGGGGGGCTGAGCTTCCCCGGACGCCTGGGTCCCCGGTTCTCATGGGGGGCTCGGGGCTGATACCCCCCTCCTGGACACCTGGGTCCCCGGTTCTCATGGGGGGGCTGAGCCTCCCCAGACGCCTGGGTCGCCGGTTCTCATGGGGGGGGCTGGGGGCTGATCCCCCCCCCCTGCACGCCTGGGTCGCCGGTTCTCAGGGGGGGCGGGGGGGTGATACCCCCCTCCTGGACGCCTGGGTCCCCGGTTCTCAGGGGGGCGGGGGGCTGATACCCCTCTCCCGGACGCCTGGGTCCCCGGTTCTCATGGGGGGCTGGGGGCTGATACCCCCCTCCCGGACGCCTGGGTCCCTGGTTCTCATGGGGGGCTGGGGGCTGATACCCCCCTCCCGGACGCCTGGGTCCCCGGTTCTCATGGGGGGCTGGGGGCTGACCTCCCCCCCAACCTGGGTCTCCGACTCTCTGATGGGGGTGGGGGGCTCGCTGCCCGGACGCCTGGGTCCCCGGTTCTCATGGGGGGCTGGGGGCTGATACCCCCCTCCCGGACGCCTGGGTCCCCGGTTCTCATGGGGGGCTGACCTCCCCCCCAACCTGGGTCTCCGACTCTCTGATGGGGGTGGGGGGCTCGCTGCCCGGACGCCTGGGTCCCGGCTGACCTCCCCCCACCCCGCAGAGCGGTTCCTGGAGGCGGACGAGCCCCGGCTGGCCCAGCGCAACCTGCTGCCCTTCAGCTGCGGGGCCCGGGCCTGCCTTGGGGAGACCCTGGCCCGGGCCGAGATCTTCGTCTTCCTCGGGCACGTCCTGCGCCAGTTCCGGCTGGAGCCGCCGGCGCCCGGCGCCCTCCCGGCCCTGCGGGGCGTGTTCGGCACCGTGGTGCGGTGCCCCCCGTTCCGGGTCCGCTTCCTGCCCCGGGGGCCCCCCGAGACCCCATAGCCCCCCCTCCGCATCCGCCTCCTGCCCCGGGGGCCCCCCGAGACCCCATAGCCCCCCCTCCGCATCCACCTCCTGCCCCGGGGCCCCCCGAGACCCCCGAGACCCCATAGCCCCCCCCTCTGCGTCCTGCCCCGGGGTCCCCCGAGACCCCATAGCCCCCCCTTCGTGAGACCCCCTGAGCCCCTGGCCCCACATAACCCCCTCACCCCTGCGGAGCCTCCCGGGACACCCTGTGCCCCAAAGGAGTGCCCTGCACCCCCATCTCCATCCCGTCTCACACCCGTCTGGCGCCCGGAGCTGCTGGGCCCGCTGACCCGCCCCCAGGCAGCCGGGTTTGCAAGTCCCCGACGCCTGCCCGAGCCCCACACGCCGGGGCGGCTCCGTGTTAATAAACCTGCTTCCTCCTGCCCCACAACAGGGGGTTTGCTGGGGAGCTCAGCTCCGTCCCAGGGCCGGGGCGTGTCCCCCCACAGCGGGGGGGGGCAGGCTCGGGGGTGCAAGGCCGGGGCTGGGGGGCCCTGGCTGTGTGTGTCGAGAGCGGCTCGAGCCGGGTGTGGGGCTCCCCGTGGGGCTGAGGGATCACAGCATGGGGGGGGGGTCACTGGCCCGGCTCTGGGAGAGGCAGCGCAGGCTAGGGAGGGAAGGGGGCCCAGCGGTGCCACGGGCCCAGGCTGCACCCCGGGGACCCCGTCACCCCCCCACAGCCCCAACCCCCTAGTGACCCCGTGTGATGGAGCAGGGGCTGTCTGTGTGCTTGGTAGGCAGAGACAGGTCTGCAGCTGTAACATGAGCCTGGCCTGGGGGAGGGGAGGTCTCACCTCTGGCTGTAGCTAGACAAAGGGAGGGGGGAAGTGGAATCAGTCTTCGGTTGGGAGCTGGGAGGTGGGTTTCAGGGGATCCTAGGCTGGGATCCAAGCACCCTGAACCCCCAGAAAGAGCAGATTGAGGGGTCCTGGCTCTGAACACAAGCTGGGCCGTATCCTGGGTTCCTGTTGTCCAATAAACCTTCTGTTTTACTGGCTGGCTGAGAGTCACTGTGAGACCGGGAAGAGGGGTGCAGGGCCGGACTCCCCCACACTCCGTGACAACTGGTGGCAGCGGTGGGATCGGCGGCACCCCGTGGACGGCGCTTCCTGCAGTAAGTGACTGGGGAGCAGTAAAACGAAGGGGCGATTAACCCCTGGGAGAGTGTGACCAGAGAGAAGGACTTTGCAGTAACAGGGTCCCCCGGGGGATCACAGCGAGCGATCCCAGGGGCGGAGGAGTCTGCAGCTCGACCCTGGCAGAGAGGTGGTGACCTCAAGGACTGGCACTCTAGGGGTCCCCCTGGAACCCGTGGGGAGCGGCGAGCACCCCAGCCTGCGAGCGGCCAGCAGGAAGATGTATTCCCAGAAGCGCAAGTGGGAGCTGGTGGAGCTGTGCAAGCAGGGGGGGCTGCACTATGGGAAGCTCACCAAGGCCCAGCTGATTGCCCGGCTGGAGGAGAGAGATCGCAGGAATGAACCGGTCCCTGTCTCTGAGGGAAGCAGCCCGGCAGATGCAGCGCAGGCACCAGTGTCTGTCCCCGCTGGGAGTGGTCAACCGGCCGCTGAGGGCATCCCAAGACCCCCCACCCCTAGGCCTAGGGGGAGGGGGAGGAGGAGCGCAGCTACCGAGGGCACCGTGACCCCCCCGGCCAGCAGGGGATCGGCCCGGTGAAGCTCCCCCCCCAGCCGGGGATCGGCCCGGCGACGCTCGGCCTCCGTGGAGCGCAGGCGGCTGGACTTGGAGAGAGAGATACAACTGATGGAGATGGAGGACCGGCAGAAGCAGCGTGAATTCGAGGAGAGGGAGAAGGAGAAGCAACGGGAATACGAGGACAGGGAGCAGCAGCGCAAACATGAGCTGGCCCTGGCCCAGCTGAACAATAGGGAGGCCCCGGCTGCGGTGAGTGAGGGGGGGCCCAAGCCTACAAAGAGCTTCGATAAGAGCTTCCTGGCCCCGCGTAAGGAGGGGGAGGACATAGACACCTTCCTGACGGCCTTTGAGAATGCCTGCGAGCTGCACCAGGTTGACCCCGCAGACAGGATCCGGTGCCTCACCCCCTTACTGGACCCCACCGCCGTGGAGGTGTACAGCCGAATGAGAGGGGAGGAGGCGGGGGACTACAACCTGTTCAAAGAGGCCCTGCTCCGCGAGTTTGGGCTGACCCCGGAGATGTACCGCAAGAGGTTCCGGAGTCAACGTAAGACCCGGGAGGTCACATACCTGCAACTGGTCAACCGGGCGCAGGGGTACGCCTGCAAGTGGACGGCTGGGGCCCAAACTAGAGAGGACCTGCTTGATCTATTTGTACTGGAGCACCTGTATGAGCAGTGCCCACCCGACCTGAGGCTGTGGTTGATGGACCAGAAGCCGGAGAACCCGCAGCACGCAGGCCGGCTGGCCGACCAATACATGGACAGTCGGGCAGGGGATGGCAGGGAGGAGTCTCGAGGGAGCAGGCCTGCCTCAACGCAGAGAGAGAGTCACCATGAGACCTCCCAGCAGGGCCCTATGGAGAACCCCCACAAAAGGGGAACGTCCAGCGTCAGATCCACCCGACCCCCTCGAGGGGACCCACGAGACATGGGCTGCTTTCACTGTGGCCAACAAGGCCACATACGGGCCCAGTGCCCCAAGCTCAGAGACAGACCGAGCAGACCAACCCGCAGAGGGTTGACTGGGTAAAGACCCAATCGGAGGAGGGGCAACATGCCCAAGAGAGGGGGGCTGGCAGCGTCCCACCTGGGAAGGAGGGAGGAGGGCCCCAGGTCAGCGCCCCTGGGGGGCTGGATGCTCCGGACACAAGGTTCTGCTACAGGGTGGCCACGGGGCTGCCCCTCCGGAGCGAGTGCCTCGTTCCCCTGGAGGTGGATGGGAAGAAGGTCACTGGGTACTGGGACACAGGCGCAGAGGTGACGCTGGCCCGGCCCGAGGTGGTGGGCCTAAATCGGATGGTGCCTGATACGTACCTGACCCTGATGGGCGTGAGCGGGACCCCATTCAAGGTGCCCGTGGCAAGGGTGCACCTGAAGTGGGGGGTCAAGGAGGGCCCCAAGGATGTGGGAGTGCACTCCCATTTACCCACAGAGGTGCTAATGGGGGGGGACCTTGAGACCTGGCCCGGCAATACCCGGGGTGCCCTGGTTGTGACCCGTAGTCAGAGTCGGCGCAGGGCTCTGCACCCTGACAACGGGGAAAGTGCTCTGCCCGAGTGCCTGGCGGGGAGGGAATGCCCAGAGACACGACCCAGAGAGGCTGCGGCCTCAGACCCAGCCGGGGAGAGAGAGCAGGGCCCCATCCCTGTCCCAGCGGCTGAGTTCCAGGCCGAGGTGCAGAAGGATCCCTCCTTGCAGAAGCCCAGGGACCAGGCTGACCTCAATGCAGCGCAGACCATGAGGAGAGGTTGCAAGGAGAGGTTCCTGTGGGAGAAGGGGTTCCTGTACCGGGAATGGGCTCCCCCCGGGGAGGTGGAGTCATGGGGGATTAGGAGGCAGCTGGTGGTTCCCCAGAAGTTTCGCCACAAGCTCCTGTACTTGGCCCATGACATCCCCCTTTTCGGGTTACCGGGAAGACTGCCCAGGACCTGGAAAGGGAGGTCAGGGACATGCTGGCTTTAGGGGTGATCCAGCCGTCCGCCAGCCCCTGGGCCTCCCCAGTGGTGCTGGTCCCCAAGAAGGACGGGTCGATCCGGTTCTGCGTGGACTATCGAAAGCTCAATGCCATCACCGTATCTGATGCCTACCCCATGCCCAGGCCTGACGAGCTCCTAGACAAGCTGGGAGGTGCTCGGTACCTCACCACCATGGATCTTACAAAGGGCTACTGGCAAGTGCCGCTGGACGCAGATGCCAGGCTGAAATCGGCCTTCATCACCCCCCTGGGGCTCTATGAGTTTCTGACCCTGCCCTTTGGCCTCAAGGGAGCGCCGGCCACCTTCCAGCGCCTGGTGGATCAGCTGCTGAAGGGGATGGAGAGTTTTGCTGTGGCGTATATTGATGACATCTGCGTCTTCAGCCAGACCTGGGAGGATCACGTGCTCCAGGTTAGACAAGTGCTGGACCGACTCCGGGAGGCGGGGTTAACCGTCAAGGCTGAGAAGTGCAAGGTGGGGATGGCTGAAGTATCTTACCTGGGCCATCGGGTGGGGAGCGGCTGCCTAAAGCCGGAACCGGCCAAGGTGGAGGTGATCAGAGACTGGCCCGCTCCCCAGACCAAAAAGCAGGTCCAGGCCTTTATCGGGATGGCGGGGTACTATCGGAGGTTCGTGCCCCACTTTAGTGCCATAGCCGCCCCCATCACTGAGCTGTGCAAGAAGGGGAAGCCAGACAAGGTGGTCTGGACCGAGCAGTGCCAGGAGGCTCTCCGGGCGCTGAAGGAGGCTCTGCTCAGAGGCCCAGTTCTGGCAAACCCAGATTTTGACAAGCCTTTATGGTGTTTACCGACACCTCAGACACGGGGCTGGGGGCGGTGTTGATGCAGGAGGATGAAAAGGGGGAGAGACACCCCATCGTGTACCTGAGCAAGAAGTTGCTACCCCGGGAGCAGAACTACGCGGCCATCGAGAAGGAATGCCTGGCCATGGGGTGGGCCCTGAAGAAACTGGAGCCATATCTCTTTGGGCGCCACTTCACCGTGTACACCGACCACTCTCCCCTGACCTGGCTGCACCAGATGAAAGGAGCCAACGCCAAGCTCCTGAGGTGGAGCCTGCTCCTGCAGGACTATGACATGGACGTGGTCCACGTGAAGGGAAGCGCCAACCTGATAGCGGACGCGCTGTCCCGGAGAGGAGGCCCCGAACTTCCCCGGGTCACTGGGCAGTGACCCCGCTCAGTTCAGTCTCGGAGGGGGGAGAGGTGTGATGGAGCAGGGGCTGTCTGTGTGCTTGGTAGGCAGAGACAGGTCTGCAGCTGTAACATGAGCCTGGCCTGGGGGAGGGGAGGTGACACCTCTGCCCAGGAGCTGGACAAAGGAAAGGGGCAGAGGGGGAGGGTTGGGTCAGTCTTGGGTTGGGGAACTGGGAGGTGAGTTTTCAGGGGATCCTAGGCTGGGATCCAAGCACCCTGAACCCCCCAGAAAGGCCAGATTGAGGGGTCCTGGCTCTGAACCCAAGCTGGGCTGTATCCTGTGTTCCTGTTGTTCAATAAACCTTCTGTTTTACTCGCTGGCTGAGAGTCACTGTGAGACCGGGAAGAGGGGTGCAGGGCCGGACTCCCCCACACTTCGTGACACCCCGTAACTCCCAGCGACCTCCCCCCAGTGACCCTCTGGCCACCCTGAACCGCCAGTGAGCCCCCAACCCCCATTGTCCCCCATCCACTCTGTGCCCCAGGGACCCCCACCAACCCCCAAGCCCCTCACAGTCCCCATCCCCCACACACTCCTGCATCCCTCCAGGCCGTGGGGAGCCCCCCCGTCCTCCCCCGCCCGACACCTAGCCCCATCCCTGTCCTCCCCCGCCCCATCCTCCCCTGCCCGACACCTAGCCCCACCCCTGTCCTCCTCCACCCCCATCCTCCCCCACCCCACACCTATCCCCACCCCAACAGGTTCTCACTCGCTGGGGTTTTTTTGTAACATTTTCAGCTGTTTTTTTATATATAAACTATATCGCTCAATAGACTCTGTACAGCCCCCTGCAAACCCCCTTAACTCTGCCCTCCCCAGATTTCCCGGCAAACCCCCTTAACTCTGCCCCCCAACGTCCTTGCCCATCCGGGCTGTGTCAGTCAGAATAAAGGTGCTTTGGGTGCATCCGTCTCCGTCGCTCCACCAGGGGTGGGGTCACGGGTCCCCTGCTTGGGGAGGGGACAGGGGAGCCCCAGAGGAGCTGGGGGTCAGGATTCCTGGGTTCCATCTTCCCCCCCCCCCGGCTGGATTGGGCTGCTCCCTCCAGCCTGGGCCTGCTGCACTGTGGGGAGCAGGGACCCCGCAGGGGTGTGTGGGAGGGGCTAGGTGAGCTGGGGGGGTATGGAGGGAATTAAGCATTGGGGGGGCTCTGTGGGGAAGGGGGGTCCCTAGGGGGGAGGGGTGGGTGGAAGGGCCCCCTGGGGGGGTCTCCTCGTGACGCCCCGGCTCCCCCTGGTGGTGCCCGGTGGTGCTGCGCTCTCCCGCTCCCTCGCGTCCGTCTGTCGGTCCGTCCGGCCGCCTCAGCCCTGCCGCGGCCGCAGCTTCATCTCGGTGAAGGGGATGGAGAACTCGAAGCCTTTCCAGTTAAACCAGTTCACGCCCTGGGGGGGGGCAGAAAAGGGGGGTGAGAGACCCCCCCAGCATGGCCCCTCCCCGTAACGGCTGTAATAGCGCTGGGCGCAAGCCGTGACTCAGTTTCCCCACTGGTTTGGACTTGCTGGATGGGAAGGAGTTAAATCCTGCCCCCCGGGGATGGGCCAACCCAGGAGTCCTGGCTCCCTGCCCCCCCCCGCCGTGTGAGAACCCAGGCGTCCTGCCCCCACCGCTGGGCGAGAACCCAGGCATCCTGCCCCCCCCCCGCTGGGCGAGAACCCAGGCGTCCTGCCCCCCACTGCCAGGAGAGAACTCAGGCATCCCGCCCCCCCCGCCGCTGGGCGAGAACCCAGGCGTCCCGTGCGCCCCCACCCCCCGCCGCTGGGCGAGAACCCAGGCGTTCCGTCCCCCCCAAGCCGGGCGAGAACCCAGGCGTCCTGCCCCCACCGCTGGGCGAGAACCCAGGCGTCCCGCGCGCCCCCCCCAAGCCGGGCGAGAACCCAGGCGTCCTGCCCCCCGCTGCCAGGAGAGAACTCAGGCGTCCCGTCCCCCCCAAGCCGGGCGAGAACCCAGGCGTCCGGGCGGCCGTACCTGGTGGTCCCGGCGGCTGCCGTAGAGCCCGTTGAGGTTGGCGTAGTGGCAGTTGCGGTACCACCAGGCCCCGCGGTAGGACACCGCGCAGGGGATCAGCAGCCGGTTCGGGTCCCGGTCCCGGGTCGAGAAGACGCTGCCCGAGTGGTAGCTCAGCGCGTCGCCTGGGGGGGGCGGCAGCGAGTGAGGGGGGGACAGCCCCCCTCCCCCAACCACCGCCAGGACACGGACCCCCCAGACCCCACCCCTCCCCCAACCACCGCCAGGACATGTCCCCCCAGGACACAGAGACCCCACCCCCCATCCCCCCAGACCCCACCCCTCCCCCAACCACCGCCAGGACCCTGACCCCCCAGGACACAGACACCCCCCCCCTGTCCCCCCAGACCCCACCCCTCCCCCAACCACCGCCAGGACCCTGACCCCCCAGGACACAGACACCCCACCCCCTGTCCCCCCAGACCCCACCCCTCCCCCAACCACCGCCAGGACCCTGACCCCCCAGGACACAGACACCCCACCCCCTGTCCCCCCAGACCCCACCCCTCCCCCAACCCCCGCCAGGACCCTGACCCCCCAGGACACAGACACCCCACCCCCTGTCCCCCCAGACCCCTCCCCCAACCACTACCAGGACACGGACCCCCCACTGTCCCCCCCCACCTCTCCCAGCCCCCCTCCCCCAACCACCGCCAGGACACGAACCCCCTGTGGTCCACCCCAGCCACTGTCCCCCCAGACCCCACCCCTCCCCCAACCACCCCAAGGACAAGGACCCCCCACTGCCATCCCCAGACCCCAGCCATCCCCCCACTGACCCCCCCAACATAGCTACCCCCACTGTACCTCCAGCCCCCCTCCCCCAACCACCGCCAGGACCCTGACCCCCTGTGGTCCCCGCAGCCCCGCCCCAGCCCCACTGACCCCCCCCAACATAGCTACCCCCACTGTCCCCCCAGCCCCTGTGATGGAATAGGGACTGTCTGTGTGGCTGGTAGGTGAGAGCAGGGACTGTCTGTGTGCTTGGTAGGCAGAGACAGGTCTGCAGCTGTAACATGAGCCTGGCCTGGGGGAGGGGAGGTCTCACCTCTGGCTGTAGCTAGACAAAGGGAGGGGGGAAGTGGAATCAGTTTTTCGGTTTGGGAGCTGGGTGGTGGGTCTCAGGGGATCCTAGGCTGGGATCTAAGCACCCTGAACCCCCCAGAAAGGCCAGATTGGGGGTCCTGGCTCTGAACCCAAGCTGGGCTGTATCCTGTGTTTCTGTTGTTCAATAAACCTTCTGTTTTACTCGCTGGCTGAGAGTCACTGTGAGACCAGGAAGAGGGGTGCAGGGCCGGACTCCCCCACACTCCGTGACAACTGGTGGCAGCGGTGGGATCAACTGCACCCCACGGACGGCATTTCCTGCAGTAAGTGACTGGGGAGCAGTAAAACGAAGGGGCGATCCACCCCTGGGCGAGTGTGGCCAGAGAGAAGGACTTTGCAGTAACAGGGTCCCCCGGGGGATCACAGCGAGCGATCCCAGGGGCGGAGGAGGCTGCAGCTCGACCCTGGCAGAGAGGTGGTGACCTCAAGGACTGGCACACTAGGGGTCCCCCTGGAACCCGTGGGGAGCGGCGAGCACCCCGGCCTGCGAGCGGCCAGCAGGAAGATGTATTCCCAGAAGCGCAAGTGTGAGCTGGTGGAGCTGTGCAAGCAGAGGGGGCTGCACTGTGGGAAGCTCACCAAGGCCCAGCTGATTGCCCGGCTGGAGGAGAGAGATCGCAGGGATGAACCGGTCCCTGTCTCTGAGGGAAGCAGCCGGGCAGGTGCAGCGCAGACACCAGTGTCTGTACCCACTGGGAGTGGTCAGCCGGCCGCTGAGGGCTCCTCGAGACCCCCCACCCCTAGGCCTAGGGGAAGGGGGAGGAGGAGGAGCCCAGCTACCGAGGGCACCGTGACCCCCCCGGCCAGCAGAGGATCGTCCCGGCGACGCTCGGCCTCCGTGGAACTCAGGCGGCTGGAGTTGGAGAGAGAGATCAAACGGATGGAGATGGAGGAGCGTAAGGAACAGAGGGCATATGAGGAAAGACAAAGCCAGCGTGAGCTGGAGGAGAAGGAGAAGCAACGCGAATACGAGGCGAGAGAGAAGGAGGAGCAACGTGAATTCGAAGCGAGAGAGAAGGAGGAGCAGCGCAGACATGAGCTGGCCATGGCCCAACTGAACAACAGGGAGGCCCCGGCTGCAGTGAGTGAGGGGGGGCCCAAGCCTACAAAGAGCTTCGATACGAACTTCCTGGCCCGGCGGAAGGAGGGGGAGGACATAGACACCTTCCTGACGGCCTTTGAGAATGCCTGTGAGCTGCACCAGGTGGACCCTGCAGACAGGATCCGGCGCCTCACCCCCTTACTGGACTCCACCGCCGTGGAGGTGTACAGCCGAATGAGAGGGGCGGAGGCGGGGGACTACAACCGGTTCAAAGAGGCCCTGCTCCGCGAGTTTGGGCTGACCCCGGAGATGTACCGGAAGAAGTTCCGGAGTCAACGTAAGACCCGGGAGGGCACATACCTACAACTGGTCAACCGGGCGCAGGGGTACGCCCGCAAGTGGACAGCCGGGGCCCAAACCAGAGAGGACCTGCTTGACCTATTCGTACTGGAGCACCTGTATGCGCAGTGCCCATCCGACCTGAAGCTGTGGTTGATGGACCAGAAGCCGGAGAACCCGCAGCACGCAGGCCAGCTGGCCGACCAATATGTGGACAGTCGGGCAGGGGATGGCAGGGAGGAGTCTCGAGGGGGCAGGTCTGCCTCAACGCAGAGAGAGAGTCACCACGGGACGTCCCAGCGGGGCCCTATGGAGAACCCCCACCAAAGGGGAACGTCCAGCGTCAGATCCACCCGACCCCCGCGAGGGGACCCACGAGACATGGGCTGCTTTCACATGGGCTGCTTTCACATACGGGCCCAGTGCCCCAAGCTCAGAGACAGACCGAGCAGACCCAACCCGCCGAGGGTTGACTGGATACAGACCCAATCGGAGGAGGGGCAACATGCCCAAGAGAGGGGGGCTGGCAGCGTCCCACCTGGGGAGGAGGGAGGAAGGCCCCCGGTCAGCGCCTCTGGGGGGCTGGATGCTCCGGTCCCAAGGGGCTGCTACAGGGTGGCCATGGGGCTGCCCCTCCGGAAACAGTGCCTGGTTCCCCTGGAGGTGGACGGGAAGGAGGTCACTGGGTACTGGGACACAGGCGCAGAGGTGACGCTGGCCCGGCCCGAGGTGGTGGGCCGAAATCGGATGGTGCCTGATACCTACCTGACCCTGATGGGCGTGAGCGGGACCCCATTCAAGGTGCCCGTGGCGAGGGTGCATCTGAAGTGGGGGGTCAAGGAGGGCCCCAAGGATGTGGGAGTGCACCCCCATTTGCCCACAGAGGTGCTAATGGGGGGGGGAACCTCGAGACCTGGCCCGGCAATACCCGGGGTACCCTGATTGTGACCCGTAGTCAGAGTCGGCGCAGGGCTCTGCACCCTGACAACGGGGAAAGTACTCTGCCCGAGTGCCTGGTGGGGAGGGAAGGCCCAGAGACACGACCCAGAGAGGCTGCGGCCTCAGACCCAGCCGGTGAGAGAGAGCAGGGCCCCATCCCTGTCCCAGCTGCTGAGTTCCAGGCCGAGGTGCAGAAGGATCCCTCCTTGCAGAAGCCCAGGGACCGGGCTGACCTCAATGCAGCGCAGACCATGAGGAGAGGTTGCAAGGAGAGGTTCCTGTGGGAGAAGGGGTTCCTGTACCGGGAATGGGCTCCCCCCGGGGAGGTGGAGTCATGGGGGATTAGGAGGCAGCTGGTGGTTCCTCAGAAGTTTCGCCACAAGCTGCTGTACCTGGCCCATGACATCCCCCTCGCAGGGCACCAGGGAATCCGGCGCACCAGGCAGAGGCTGCTACAGAACTTTTACTGGCCTGGGGTCTTTACCCATGTCCGGCAGTACTGCCAATCCTGTGACCCCTGCCAGCGGGTGGGGAAGGCCCGGGACAAGGGGAAAGCAGCTCTGAGGCCTTTGCCCATCATAGAAGAGCCTTTCCAGAAGGTGGCCATGGACATGGTGGGACCTCTCAGCAAGGCGACCCGGTCAGGAAAGAAATACATCCTGGTGGTGGTAGATTTCGCCACTCGATACCCCGAGGCGGTGGCCTTGTCCTCTACCGAAGCAGACACCGTGGCGGATGCGCTGCTGACCATTTTCAGCCGGGTGGGGTTCCCCCAGGAAGTCTTAACGGACCAGGGGTCCAACTTCATGTCGACCCTGCTCCAGTCCCTGTGGGAGAAATGTGGGGTCCGACCCAGCTGGGCCTCAGCGTACCACCCCCAGACCAACGGGCTGGTGGAGAGGTTCAACGGGACGCTAAAGATGATGCTAAAAACATTCATGCACCAGCACCCACAGGACTGGGACAAGTACTTACCTCACCTGCTGTTTGCGTACAGGGAGGTACCCCAGGAGTCTACTGGGTTTTCGCCTTTCGAACTGTTATATGGAAGGCGGGTAAGGGGGCCCCTGGACCTGCTGAGAGACGAATGGGAGGGGAAGGCCGCTCCCGATGGAGAGTCGGTGGTGGAGTATGTCCTGACCTTCCGGGAAAGACTTACCGAGCTCATGGGCCTGGCCAGGGACAATATGGCCTGAGCCCAGAGGAAGCAGAAGGTCTGGTACGACCGCACGGCGCGGGCCCGCGCCTTCGCCACCGGGGACCAAGTGATGGTTCTCATCCCCGTGAGGAAAAACAAACTCCAGGCTGCCTGGGAAGGGCCCTTCAAGGTTATCAAGCAACTAAATGAGGTAAACTATGTGGTGGAGCTGTCGAACCGGGCGCACCACCGCCGGGTGTACCATGTGAATATGATGAAGCCATATTATGACCGGGGGAATATGGTGTTGGCCGTGTGTGGCCACTGGGAGGAGCCGGGGGATGACCCTCTAGTGGATCTATTCCCAGGGACAAAGGCTGGTTCCCCCCTGGAGGCGATTCCCCTCTCAGATCAGCTGACCCCGGCTCAGCATGCTGAGATCAGAGGGGTGCTGCAACTGTACCGACAGCTGTTTTCCAACCAGCCTGGGCGCACTAATTTGACTGTCCACCGGGTGGAGACTGGGACACACACCCCGATACGCTGCTCCCCTTTTCGGGTTACCGGGAAGACTGCCCAGGACCTGGAAAGGGAGGTCAGGGACATGCTGGCTTTAGGGGTGATCCAGCCGTCCGCCAGCCCCTGGGCCTCCCCAGTGGTGCTGGTCCCCAAGAAGGACGGGTCGATCCGGTTCTGCGTGGACTATCGGAAGCTTAATGCCATCACCGTATCTGATGCCTACCCCATGCCAAGGCCTGACGAGCTCCTAGACAAGCTAGGAGGCGCTCGGTACCTCACCACCATGGATCTTACAAAGGGCTACTGGCAAGTGCCGCTGGACGCAGATGCCAGGCTGAAATCGGCCTTCATCACCCCCCTGGGGCTCTATGAGTTTCTGACCCTGCCCTTTGGCCTCAAGGGAGCGCCGGCCACCTTCCAGCGCCTGGTGGATCAGCTACTGAGGGGGATGGAGAGTTTTGCTGTGGCGTATATTGATGACATCTGCGTCTTCAGCCAGACCTGGGAGGACCACGTGCTCCAGGTTAGACAAGTGCTGGACCGACTCCGGGAGGCGGGGTTAACCGTCAAGGCTGAGAAGTGCAAGGTGGGGATGGCTGAAGTATCTTACCTGGGCCATCGGGTGGGGAGCGGCTGCCTAAAGCCGGAACCGGCCAAGGTGGAGGCGATCAGAGACTGGCCCACTCCCCAGACCAAAAAGCAGGTCCAGGCCTTTATCGGGATGGCGGGGTACTATCGGAGGTTCGTGCCCCACTTTAGTGCCATAGCCGCCCCCATCACTGAGCTGTGCAAGAAGGGGAAGCCGGACAAGGTGGTCTGGACCGAGCAGTGCCAGGAGGCTCTCCGGGCGCTGAAGGAGGCTCTGCTCAAAGGCCCAGTTCTGGCAAACCCAGACTTTGACAAGCCCTTTATGGTGTTTACCGACGCCTCAGACACGGGCCTGGGGGCGGTGTTAATGCAGGAGGATGAAAAGGGGGACAGACACCCCATCGTGTACCTGAGCAAGAAGTTGCTACCCCGGGAGCAGAACTACGCGGCCATCGAGAAGGAATGCCTGGCCATGGTGTGGGCCCTGAAGAAACTGGAGCCCTATCTCTTTGGGCGCCACTTCACCGTGTACACCGACCACTCTCCCCTGACCTGGCTGCACCAGATGAAAGGAGCCAACGCCAAGCTCCTGAGGTGGAGCCTGCTCCTGCAGGACTATGACATGGACGTGGTCCACGTGAAGGGAAGCGCCAACCTGATAGCGGATGCGCTGTCCCGGAGAGGGGGCCCCGAACTTCCCCGGGTCACTGGGCAGAGTGACCCCGCTCAGTTCAGTCTCGGAGGGGGGAGAGGTGTGATGGAATAGGGACTGTCTGTGTGCTTGGTAGGCAGAGACAGGTCTGCAGCTGTAACATGAGCCTGGCCTGGGGGAGGGGAGGTCTCACCTCTGGCTGTAGCTAGACAAAGGGAGGGGGGAAGTGGAATCAGTCTTCGGTTGGGAGCTGGGAGGTGGGTTTCAGGGGATCCTAGGCTGGGATCCAAGCACCCTGAACCCCCCAGAAAGGCCAGATTGAGGGGTCCTGGCTCTGAACCCAAGCTGGGCTGTATCCTGTGTTCCTGTTGTTCAATAAACCTTCTGTTTTACTGGCTGGCTGAGAGTCACTGTGAGTCCAGGAAGAGGGGTGCAGGGCCGGACTCCCCCACACTCCGTGACAGCCCCCCTCCCCCAACCACCGCCAGGACACGGACACCCCACCCACTGTCCCCCCAGACCCCACCCCTCCCCCAACCACCCCAAGGACAAGGACCCCCCACTGCCATCCCCAGACCCCAGCCACCCCCCCACTGACCCCCCCAACATAGCAACCCCCACTGTACCCCCAGCCCCTCCAAGGACACGGACCCCCTGTGGTCCCCCCCAGCCCCCACCCAACATAGCCCCCCCGCTGTCCCCCGCGCCCCTCACCGGCCGTGCCGCGGTAGCTGCCCAGG
This sequence comes from Mauremys mutica, assembly GCF_020497125.1. Taxonomy (NCBI): domain Eukaryota; kingdom Metazoa; phylum Chordata; order Testudines; family Geoemydidae; genus Mauremys; species Mauremys mutica. The sequence continues at coordinate 2,677,346 of NC_059083.1, forward strand.
TGCAGGCGATAATGCTCGCTGGGGGGGTCCACCCGGAACCGCTGGTACTGGGCGAACGCGGCCTCGGCGCCGGCCCGGAGATCCACCCGCAGCTCCTGCTCCCCCGCGGCCGTCAGCTCGTGCAGGGCGTCGTTACCTGGGGACAGGACGCCTGGGTTCTCTCCATGCTCCGCCGGGGGCAGCCCGGACGCCTGGGTTCTCACCCTGCTCTGCGGGGGAGCGGGGGCTGGGGGATGGCAGGGCAGCCCCGGACGCCTGGGTTCTATCCACACTCTGCCGGGGGCAGCCCGGACGCCTGGGTTCTATCCCAGCTCTGGGAGGGGAGTGGGATCTGGTGGGTTAGAGCAGGGGGAACTGGGAGCCAGGACTCCTGGGTTCTCTCCCTGGCTCGGCGGGGGGAGGGGTCTGGGGGATGGCAGGGCAGCCCAGGACGCCTGGGTTCTCTCCCTGGCTCGGCGGGGGGAGGGGTCTGGGGATGGCAGGGCCGCCCGGACGCCTGGGTTCTCAGTCACTCACCCAGCCAGAACTCCTGGGACCGGTTCCCGAAGCCCTGGGCATAGTCCTGCCAGTCGCGCCAGAAATCCGTCTCGCCGTTCATGCGCCGCTGGAACACCTGGGGGAGTCGGGGGGGGGGGGGTTCAGAGACAGACCTCGGCCCCGCTCCCCCCCGCCAGCCCGCGCTGCCCCCCCGCACTCACCAGCCAGCCGCCCCCGTCAGTCTCCATGTCGCAGAACACCTGCAGGGGGCGCTGCCTGTCGCCCCCCAGGTAGATGGTCACCTCGCGGGAGGGGCCCGGCCCGTTCAGCTGCTCCTCCGCGCAGTCCCGGGGGAAGGGGTAGCTCAGCCAGACTGCCAGGGGCGGAGAGGAGAGGATGGAACCCAGGAGTCCGGGATCTCAGCCCCACCCCCTCCAGCCCCCACCCCCCTCCCCGAGCCGGGAGAGAGCCCAGGAGTCCTGGCTCCCAGCCCACCACCAGCCCCCACTCCCCTCCCCGAGCTGGGGACAGAACCCAGGAGTCCTGGCTCCCAACTCAACCCACCAGCCCCCACTCCCTTCCCCGAGCTGGGGAGAGAACCCAGGAGTCCTGGCTCCCAACCCAACCCACCAGCCCCCACCCCCCTCCCCGAGCTGGGGAGAGAACCCAGGAGTCCTGGCTCCCAGCCCCCCACCAGCCCCCAGCCCCCGCCCCGAGCTGGGGAGAGAACCCAGGCGTCCTGCGGCTCACCGGTGTTGAAGGAGGTGGCGATGGGGGTGCTGGGGCGGCCCCCCCGGATCGCCTGCACCCGGACCTGGTAGCGGCTGGACGGGGTCAGGTTGCTCAGCTGGTGGGAGGCGGCGTCGGCGCCCAGGGGGATCTCCTGGGGGGGGGGGAGAGGGAGTGAGTGGGGGGGTGGTGACCGGCCGCAGGGAGTGGGGGAGGGGGCGGGAGCAGCGATGGGTCTGGGGGCGACTCCTGGCTCCACAGACGAGGATGTGGGGGGAGCCGGGGGGAGGGACATTGGGGGGGTTGTAGGAGGTGCTGGGGGATGTTGGGGTGGGGGGGTGGTTGGTGGGGGAGGGGCTGGGGGGTCCCCGGTACCTGCGTTTGGCCGGAGGGCGTCTCGTAGCTCAGCAGGTAGCCGGCGGGGGGGACGCGGGGGGGGGTCCAGGAGAGCCGGGCGCTGCGGGGGGTCACCTCGGTGGCTCGCAGGTCCCGGGGGGCGTCCAGCCCTGGGGGCGGGGAGAGTGAAACAGGGACCCCCCCTCAACTCCCCCCCACCCCATTCCCTTCTCCCTGCCGCCCCCCCTCCTCCCCCCTCCCTCCCCCTGCTGCCCCACCCCTCGCCCTTCCCCCCCTTCCTCCCCCGCCCCCTGCTTCCCCCACCCCTCCCCCTGCCGCCCCCACTCCTTCCCCCACCCTCCCCTGCTTCCCCCACCCCTGCCTGTGACCCCCCCCGCCGGCCCCACTCCTTCCCCCTCCCTCCCCCTGCTGCCCCACCCCTCGCCCTTCCCCCCCTCCTTCCTCCCCCCGACCTCCTCCGCCCCCCTGCTTCCCCCCCCGCCTGTGACCCCCCTGCTGCCCCCCCTCCCCGCCCCCCCGTACCGGTGGTGAAGGTGGCGCTGGCGGGGGAGCTGCGGTTCCCCCCCGTCACCCCGTGGACGCTGACCAGATACTCGGTGTCCAGCCGCAGCCCGGCCAGGGGGTGCTCGGCCCGGTCCCCGGGGAGCCGCAGCGTCACCGAGGGGCCTGGGGGAGAGCTGGGGTGAGGGGGGTGATGAGGTCGTGGGGCGCCGGGGGGGGCAGAGGGGCCGGGCCGGGCGAGGGGCAACCGGGCTGCAGGGAGGTGACAGCCCAGTGCCCCGGAGCCGCCCGCGGGGGAGGGGAGGGGGGGGCGCCCTGCCCTGCCCCCGCGCTCACCCTGGGGGGGCCCGTAGCTCAGCTCGTAGCTCTGGACGGGGGCCCGGGGCGGGCGCCAGCGCAGCAGGGCCGCGGTGTCGGCGACGTTGACGGCGCGTAGATCCGAGGGGCCGTCGGGGACTGCGGAGAGAGCGGAGCGTCAGGGAGAGCAGCCCCCGAGGGGACCCAGGCGTCCGGCCGACGGGGGGGCGGAATCCAGGCATCCAGAGGGGTGGCAAGGGGACAGGACCCAGCGATCCAGGTGGCAGGGTGTGGCACTTGCCCTGCATGGGAAGGGAGGAGACCCAGGGCAGGGGAAGGGACCCAGGCGTCCGGCGCTGGCCCCAGGGCAGGGGAAGGGACCCAGGCGTCTGGCCAGTGGCCCCAGGGCAGGGGAGGGGACCCAGGGCAGTGGCGGAATCCAGGCGTCCGGCGCTGGTCCCGGGGCAGGGAGGGGACCCAGGCGACCGGCGCTGGCCCCGGGGCAGGGGAAGGGACCCGGGGCAGGGGAAGGGATCCAGGCGTCCGGCGCTGGCCCCGGGGCAGGGGAAGGGACCCAGGCTTCTGGCCAGTGGCCCCGGGGCAGGGGAGGGGACCCAGGGCAGTGGAGGAACCCAGGCGACCGGCGCTGGCCCCGGGGCAGGGGAAGGGACCCAGGCGACCGGCGCTGGCCCCGGGGCAGGGGAAGGGACCCAGGCGTCCGGCCAGTGGCCCCGGGGCAGGGGAAGGGACCCAGGCGTCCGGCCAGTGGCCCCGGGGCAGGGGAAGGGACCCAGGCGTCCGGCGCTGGCCCCGGGGCAGGGAGGGGACCCAGGCGACCGGCGCTGGCCCCGGGGCAGGGGAAGGGACCCAGGCTTCTGGCCAGTGGCCCCGGGGCAGGGGAGGGGACCCAGGGCAGTGGAGGAACCCAGGCGACCGGCGCTGGCCCCGGGGCAGGGGACGGGACCCAGGCGACCGGCGCTGGCCCCGGGGCAGGGGAAGGGACCCAGGCGTCCGGCCAGTGGCCCCGGGGCAGGGGAAGGGACCCAGGCGTCCGGCGCTGGCCCCGGGGCAGGGGAAGGGACCCAGGCGACCGGCGCTGGCCCCGGGGCAGGGAGGGGACCCAGGCGTCCGGCCAGTGGCCCCAGGGCAGGGGAAGGGACCCAGGCATCCGGTGCTGGCCCCAGGGCAGGGAGGGGACCCAGGCGTCCGGCGCTGGCCCCGGGGCAGGGAGGGGACCCAGGCGTCCGGCGCTGGTCCTGGGGCAGGGAGGGGACCCAGGCGTCCGGCGCTGGCCCCGGGGCAGGGAGGGGACCCAGGCGTCCGGCGCTGGTCCTGGGGCAGGGAGGGGACCCAGGCGTCCGGCGCTGGTCCTGGGGCAGGGAGGGGACCCAGGCGTCCGGCGCTGGCCCCGGGGCAGGGAAGGGACCCAGGCGTCCGGCGCTGGCCCCGGGGCAGCGGAAGGGACCCAGGCGTCCGGCGCTGGCCCCGGGGCAGGGAAGGGACCCAGGCGTCCGGCGCTGGCCCCGGGGCAGGGAGGGGACCCAGGCGTCCGGCCCGTACCCGTGGTCACGTAGCCCACCAGCGGCTCGCTCTCCTCGAAGCCCCGCACGGCCATGACGCTGACCTCGTAGCTGGCCCCGGGGATCAGCCCCTCGAGCGTCGTCTGCAGCCGGGTGCCCTCGACCAGCGCGCTCTGCGGCTCCCCTGGGGCGACAGCGGGTCAGCACGCGCTGCGGGCGGGGCCACGTGGCGGGGGCGGGGCCGGGGACCTGTACTGCCAGGGGCGGGGCCACGTGGCGGGGGCGGGGCCGGGGACCTGTACTGCCAGGGGCGGGGCCACGTGGCAGGGGCAGGGCCCGGGGAGATATGATGCAGGGGGCGGGGCCACGTGGCAGGGGCGGGGCCGGGGAGCTGTGCTGCAGGGGGCGGGGCCACGTGGCAGGGGCGGGGCCTGGGGAGATATGATGCAGGGGGCGGGGCCAGGGCACAGGGCCACTAGGGGGCGCTGTTCTGTAGGCAGTTCCGGGGGCGCTCTGGGGGCTGCAGGGGGCATTTCAGGTGTGCAGTGGGGGGGGCGCTATGGGGGGGTCACAGTGCTGCAGGGGCCAGCGGTGGGGGGGGCAGCAGTGGTGGAGGCAGTGGTGGGGGGCATTGGGTTGGGGCACTGCAGGGGGCCAGCGAGGGAGCGCTGTGGGGGGTCAGTTTGGGGCGCTGTGGGGGGGCAGCAGGGGGCGCTGTGGAGGGTTGGTTTGAGGCGCTGTGGGGGGGCAGCAGGGGGCGCTGTGGGGGGTCGGTTTGGGGCGCTGTAGGGGCAGCAGGGGGCGCTGTGGGGGTTGGTTTGGGGCGCTGTGGGGCAGCAGCAGGGGGCGCTGTGGGGGGTCGGTTTGGGGCGCTGTGGGGAGCAGCAGGGGGCGCCGTGGGGGGGTCGGTTTGGGGCGCTGTGGGGGGGCAGCCGGGGGTGCTGTGGGGGGTCGGGATGGGGCGCTGTGGGGGGAAACAGGGGGCCCCGTGGGGGGTTGGTTTGGGGCGCTGTGGGGGGGCAGCAGGGGGCGCTGTGGGGGGGTCGGTTTGGGGCGCTGTGGGGGCAGCAGGGGGCACTGTGGGGGGGGTCGGTTTGGGGCGCTGTGGGGGGTCAGTTTGGGGCGCTGTGGGGGGGCAGCAGGGGGCGCTGTGGGGGGGTCGGTTTGGGGCGCTGTGGGGGGGCAGCAGGGGGCACTGTGGGGGTCGGTTTGGGGCGCTGTGGGGGGCAGCAGGGGGCCCCGTGGGGGGTTGGGTGGGGGCGCTGTGGGGGGGCAGCAGGGGGCGCTGTGGGGAGTCGGTTTGGGGCGCTGTGGGGGTCGGTGTGGGGGGTTGGGGGGGCAGCAGGGGGCGCTGTGGGGGGTCAGTTTGGGGCGCCGTGGGGGGCAGCAGGGGGCGCTGTGGGGGTCGGTTTGGGGTGTTGGGGGGGCAGCAGGGGGCGCTGTGGGGGGTCGGTTTGGGGCGCCGTGGGGGGGCAGCAGGGGCGCCGTGGGGCACTCACCCCCGTGGCGCAGCTGGAAGGACACCTTGTAGCGGTCGACGGGGGTGGCCGAGGCCCCCCAGGTCACCCCCACCGAGGTCTCTCGGACGTCGCTGAAGCGCAGCTCCCGGGGCCTCGCCAGCTCTGGGGAGACAGGGGGCTCAGGGGCTCCACGGGCGCCGAGGTGGGGCCAGCCGGGGGGCCCTTCCCAGCGTGGCCACCGGGGGCAGCACCAGCCTGCGGAGCCCCCGTCCCCCCCTCAGCCACCAGGGCCTCCCCATCCCCCCCAGCGTTTATCCAGCCACCTGTCCCTCCCTCCCCCTCCCATCCGTCCCTCCATCCGTCCCTCCCCCCCTTCCATCCCCCCTTCCCCCTTCCATCTGTCCATCCATCCGTCCCGCCCTCCCTCCATCCCCCTTCCCTCCCTCCCTCCCCCCTTCCATCCGTCCCTCCCTCCTTCTCTCCATCCATCCGTCCCTCCCTCCCCCCTTCCATCCGTCCCTCCCTCCATCCATCCCCCCTTCCACCTGTCCCTCCCTCCCCCCTCCCCCCATCCGTCCCTCCCCCCATCCATCCCCCCTTCCCCCTTCCATCTGTCCATCCATCCGTCCCGCCCTCCCTCCATCCCCCTTCCCTCCCTCCCTCCCCCCTTCCATCCGTCCCTCCCTCCTTCTCTCCATCCATCCTTCCCTCCCTGCCCCCTTCCATCCGTCCCTCCCTCCCTCCCTCCCTCCTTCTGTCCATCCATCTCTCCCTCCCCACTTCCCTCCCTCCATCTGTCCTGTCCCCCCCACCCCCTCCATGGCTCTGGCCTCCTGGGCTGGGAGAGGCCTTGGGCCCACCCAGCTGCCCAATTCCGCCCCCCACCCAGCCCCTCTCACCAGGGACAGGCAGGGGGCAGCAGGGGGCGCTGGGCTGGGGGAAGCAGGGGGCGCTGGGACGAGGGGGCAGGCTGGGGGCAGCAGGGGGCGCTGGGACGAGGGGGCAGGCTGGGGGCAGCAGGGGGCGCTGGGCTGCAGGGCCAGGCCGGGGGCAGCAGGGGGCGCTGGGCTGAGGGCAGCAGGGGGCGCTGGGCTGGGGGCAGCAGGGGGCGCTCGGCTGCAGGGCCAGGCTGGGGGCAGCAGGGGGCGCTGGGCTGCAGGGACAGGCCGGGGGCAGCCGGGGGCACCGGGACGAGGGGACAGGCTGGGGGCAGCAGGGGGCGCTGGGCTGCAGGGACAGGCCGGGGGCAGCAGGGGGCGCTGGGCTGAGGGCACCGGGCGGCGCGGGCCGGCGGGGACAGGCCGGGGGCAGCGGGCGGCGCTGGGCTGCAGGGCCAGGCCGGGGGCAGCAGGGGGCGCTGGGCTGCGGGGCCAGGCTGGGGGCAGCAGGGGGCGCTGGGACGAGGGGCCAGGCGGGGGGCAGCAGGGGGCGCTGGGCTGCGGGGCCAGGCCGGGGGCAGCAGGGGGCGCTGGGCTGCGGGGCCAGGCCGGGGGCAGCAGGGGGCGCTGGGCTGCGGGGCCAGGCCGGGGGCAGCAGGGGGCGCTGGGCTGCGGGGCCAGGCTGGGGGCAGCAGGGGGCGCTGGGACGAGGGGCCAGGCTGGGGGCAGCAGGGGGCGCTGGGCTGCGGGGACAGGCCGGGGGCAGCAGGGGGCACCGGGACGAGGGGACAGGCCGGGGGCAGCAGGGGGCGCTGGGACGAGGGGCCAGGCAGGGGGCAGCAGGGGGCGATGGGCTGCGGGGCCAGGCCGGGGGCAGCAGGGGGCGCTGGGCTGCGGGGCCAGGCCGGGGGCAGCAGGGGGCGCTGGGACGAGGGGCCAGGCAGGGGGCAGCAGGGGGCGCTGGGCGGCGGGGCCAGGCCGGTGGCAGCAGGGGGCGCTGGGGGGCGGGGCCAGGCTGGGGGCAGCAGGGGGCGCTGGGTCGAGGGGCAGCAGGGGGCGCTGGGCTGCGGGGCCAGGCTGGGGGCAGCAGGGGGCGCTGGGCTGCAGGGCCAGGCCGGGGGCAGCCGGGGGCACCGGGACGAGGGGACAGGCTGGGGGCAGCAGGGGGCGCGGGCTGCAGGGACAGGCCGGGGGCAGCAGGGGGCGCTGGGCTGAGGGCAGCAGGGGGCGCTGGGCTGCGGGGACAGGCCGGGGGCAGCAGGGGGCGCGGGGCTGCTGGGCCAGGCCGGGGGCAGCAGGGGGCGCTGGGCTGCGGGGCCAGGCTGGGGGCAGCAGGGGGCGCTGGGCAGCGGGGCCAGGCTGGGGGCAGCAGGGGGCGCTGGGCTGCGGGGCCAGGCCGGGGGCAGCAGGGGGCGCGGGGCTGCGGGGCCAGGCGGGGGGCAGCAGGGGGCGCTGGGCTGCGGGGCCAGGCTGGGGGCAGCAGGGGGCGCTGGGACGAGGGGCCAGGCTGGGGGCAGCAGGGGGCGCTGGGCTGCGGGGACAGGCCGGGGGCAGCAGGGGGCACCGGGACGAGGGGACAGGCCGGGGGCAGCAGGGGGCGCTGGGACGAGGGGCCAGGCTGGGGGCAGCAGGGGGCGCTGGGCTGCGGGGCCAGGCCGGGGGCAGCAGGGGGCGCTGGGACGAGGGGCCAGGCAGGGGCCAGCAGGGGGCGCTGGGCTGCGGGGCCAGGCAGGGGGCAGCAGGGGGCGCTGGGCTGCGGGGCCAGGCCGGGGGCAGCAGGGGGCGCTGGGCTGTGGGGCCAGGCTGGGGGCAGCAGGGGGCGCTGGGCTGCGGGGCCAGGCTGGGGGCAGCAGGGGGCGCTGGGACGAGGGGCAGCAGGGGGCGCTGGGCTGCAGGGCCAGGCTGGGGGCAGCCGGGGGCGCTGGGCTGCGGGGCCAGGCTGGGGGCAGCAGGGGGCGCTGGGACGAGGGGCCAGGCTGGGGGCAGCAGGGGGCGCTGGGCTGCGGGGACAGGCTGGGGGCAGCAGGGGGCACTGGGCTGCGGGCCAGGCCGGGGGCAGCAGGGGGCGCCGGGACGAGGGGCAGCAGGGGGCGCTGGGCTGCGGGCCAGGCCGGGGGCAGCAGGGGGCGCTGGGCTGCAGCAACAGGCCAGGGGCAGCAGGGGGCGCTGGGCTGGGGGCAGCAGGGGGCGCTGGGACGAGGGGCAGCAGGGGGCGCTGGGCTGCGGGGCCAGGCCGGGGGCAGCAGGGGGCGCCGGGACGAGGGGGCAGCCGGGCTCTGTGCCCCACCCCCCAGCCCCCAGCCCAGCCCAGCCCCGCCCGGGGGCCGTACCGAGGCTGCTGGTCCGCGCAGCCCCGTGGACGTCGGCCGTCTCCTCGCCCTGCCGCAGGCCGTACACGGCCAGGCCGTATTCGGTGCCGGGCCGCAGCCCCCGCAGCACGGCCGAGCGCTGGGCCCCCGGCACCGGCACCTCCTGGGGGGGCCCCCGGCCCTCGGCCCGGTACCGCACGAGGAAGGTGTCGAAGTCGCCCTCGGGCGCGTCCCAGCGCAGCCGCAGGGAGGTCGGGGTCACCTCGGAGACGAGCAGCTGCTCCAGCCGGGCGGGCGTCACGCTGGAGGCTTCCAGGAAGGCTGCGGGGGCAGGAGGGGGCTCAGGCTCCCGCAAGGGCAGGACGGGGTTAATTGTCCCTGGGGGAGATGGCGCCAGGGGCCAGGGCCAGGCAAGAAGGGGTTAATTCTATCCCATCATGCACCTGGCCGGGAGCCAGGCGCTGACATGGGGCCCTGGGACAGAGTGGAAAGGGTTAACTGTCCGGGGGGGAGGAATGGGGGGTCAGGGGCAGGGGGCACAGGGGTGAGGCCCAGCAGAGAAGGGTCTGTCCCCGCAGCTCGTCAGTGGCGCAATGGGATCGTTAGCCCCGTGTTACAGGTGGGGCAACCGAGGCAAGGGGCAGCTATGGGGCTTCTTGCATGGTCACCCGGAAGGTCAGAGGCAGAGCTGGGAGAGAACCCAGGAGTCCTGGCTCCCCGCCCCCCCCCGCTCTAACCACCAGCCCCCACTCCCCTCCCAGAGCCGGGGAGAGAACCCAGGAGTCCTGGCTCCCAGCCCCCCCCGCTCTAACCACCAGCCCCCACTCCCCTCCCAAAGCCGGGAGAGAACCCAGGAGTCCTGGCTCCCAGCCCCCCCCTGCTCTAACCACCAGCCCCCAGTCCCGTCCCAGAGCCAGAGCTGGGAGAGAACCCAGGAGTCTGGGCTCCCCGCCCCCCTGCTCTAACCCACCAGCCCCCACTCCCCTCCCAGAGCCGGGGAGAGAACCCAGGAGTCCTGGCTCTCAGCCCTCCCTGCTCTAACCCACCAGCCCCCACTCCCCTCCCAGAGCTGGGAGAGAACCCAGGAGTCCCAGCTGGGCTGCGGAGGGGAGGCCTGAGGCAGGAAGGGGCTGGTAGAATCCAGCCGGCCGCCCCCCGGCACTGACCTGTGACGGCGTCGGTGGAGACGGGGCCGAGGCGCTTGCTGCCGGAGACGCCGTAGAGGCTGAACTTGTACTTGCGGGAGGGGAGCAGGTCGGAGACGGTGACCGTGCGGGATCCCCCGTCCACGGGCAGCGCCTGGGGTTTGCCGTCCGTGTCCCGGTACTGCAGGAGGAAGGAGTCGAAGGCCCCGGCCTGGACGCTCCAGGAGAGGCGGACGGAGTCTTTGGTGACCTCGGAGGTCGAGAGCTCCCCCAGCTTGGGCTGCGTGGCCCCTTCCTCCTCCTCCTCCTCCTCCTCGTCCTCGTCCGGCCGGCCTGGGGAGAGGGGAGCAGCTCAGCCCCGGCCCGGCCCCCACGTCTCCCGGCCCCGCCCCGTTCGGGATCGGGACGAGCCCCCAGGCTCTTTGCAGGTGGCCTGGCTGCTGCTGGGACGCGCCAGACCCCACCGGCCCCGGGCCGTGCTGCCGACAGGAGGGCGGATCGGAGCCGATCGTGGCCGGCGGCACGGAGCAGGGAGGGGAATGACCCGGCCGGACAATCCCCACGGGCCAGGCCGGACTCTGTCCCGGCTCACGTGTTTCCGGAAGCGCTCGCCACTGGCCGGGGCGAGGGCCAGCGCGACGCAGCTCAGACCGGGGTCCCGGGTCCCTTGGCCGAGCCCGACACTCCTCCGAGCCTGGTTCCCGGCCAGCGCCTCGAGAGGCGAATCGGCACCTTCCCGACGCACAGCGCGTCCCTCGCAGCCTGCCCCCGCCCCACAGGCGCAGAGACGCGGAGAAGGGGCCGCTCAATCCCATCATGCACCTGCCGGGGCGGGGGAGGCGGGAGGAGAGGGGCAATTCCCCGGCACTGACCTGTGACGGCGTCGGTGGAGACGGGGCCGAGGCGCTTGCGGCCGGAGATGCCGTAGAGGTTGAACTTGTATCTGCGGGAGGGGGCCAGGTTGGTGATGGTGACCGTGCGGGATCCCCGGTCCACGGGCAGCACCTGGGGGTTGCCATCCGCATCCCGGTACTGGAGGATGAAGGAGTCGAAGGTCCCTTCCTCCACGGTCCAGGACAGATCGAGGGAGTCGTGGGTGACCTCAGAGGCCGAGAGCGGCCCCAGGCGGAGCGGCATCCCGGCTCCCTCGTCCCGCGGCGCTGCGGCTGGAACAGAGCGGGAGGGTTACGGGTGAGGTAACCGCCTGCGGGGCAAACAGCGGCAGCTTCCCCCACTGCGAAGCGATGGGCTCAGGCTCTCTGCAAACTCAGGCAGTGTCACCTCTGGGGTCTGGGACAAGCGGCCCCTCTGTGGGGTGGAAATAGGGGAGCCAAGGGAGCGATGGAGGCAGGGCCGGCTCCAGGCACCAGCGAAGGAAGCAGGTGCTTGGGGCGGCCAATCCAAAGGGGCGGCACATGTGGGAATTTGGCAGTGGGTCCCTCAGTCTCTCTCTTCCCCTTTGAGCCGCCACTGAAGTGGGAGAGACGGGGATGGACCCGCCGCTGATCCGCCGCCGTGGGGGGGGGGACGGACCCGCCGCTGATCCGCCGCCGTGGCGGGGGGGACGGACCCGCCGCTGATCCGCCGCCGTGGGGGGGGGGCGGACCCGCCGCTGATCCGCCACCAAACCATGGAGCGGCGCGATTGAGCTGCTGCCGATCGGCCTCCCCCCCGCGCCGCTTGGGGCGGCAGGAAACCTGGAGCCGGCCCCGGATGATGGCACCAAGCAAAGGGATGTGGAGGCGGGCGGGCGAGAGCGAAGGAACGTGGAAGGGGCCCTGGCGGGGGAGGGGACGGACGGAGGAGCGGCGGGAGGGGGGGCCCTGGTGGGGGAGGGGCCGGACGGAGGAGCGGGGGGAAGGGGGTGAGGAAATGTGGAGGAGAGGAAGGGGTGAAGGGGGTGAATGGAAGGATCCCGGCGGAGGAAAGGCCGCGTGGGGCTGGGGGGGGCAGGGCAGGGGGCAGCCAGGGGCAAAGCAAAGGCCTGGGGGGGCCTGGGAAAGACCTGGCTGGCGGGGGGGGGGAGGCGGGCGCTGGCTGGGACCCTCCCCCGGGTCCAGCCGCTGACCTGTGACGGTGTCGGTGGAGACGGGGCCGAGGCGCTTGCGGCCGGAGATGCCGTAGAGGTTGAACTTGTATCTGCGGGAGGGGGCCAGGTTGGTGACGGTGACCGTGCGGGATCCCCCGTCCACGGGCAGCGCCTGGGGTTTGCCCTGCGCGTCCTTGTACTGGAGGAGGAAGGAGTCGAAGTCCCCGGCCTGGACGGTCCAGGAGAGCAGGACGGAGTCGTGGGTGACGTCGGAGGCCGAGAGCTCCCCCAGGCTGGGCTGGGCCGTGGGTACTGCCTCCGTCGGTGCCGCGGCTGGAACAGAGAGAGGGGGGTGAAGGGCGCAGATGGGGTGTCGGGCAGCTCACCCCGGCCTTGGTGGGTGGGTAATTCCCAGCCAGGGGGGCTCTGCAGCGAGGGTTATTGGGGGACAGGGGGGCAGGGAGCCCCAGGGACCGGCCCCAGGACAGTGACGGATCCTGCTGCTGGGAAGCAGAGCTGGGGACAGACGGACGGATGGGGCAGGTCTGCAAAGAGCATCCCACATCCCCGGGTTCCCGCGGCCACCCCGCCTCGGTGTGCAGCCGGCACCCGCCCGGCACCCGCCTCGGTGTGCAGCCGGCACCCGCCCGGCACCAGCCCGGCATCCGCCTCGGTGTGCAGCCGGCACCCGCCCGGCACCCGCCTCGGTGTGCAGCCAGCACCCGCCTGGCACCCGCCTCAGTGTGCAGCCAGCACCCGCCCGGCACCCGCCTCGGTGTGCAGCCGGCACCCGCCTCGGTGTGCAGCCGGCACCAGCCCGGCACCCGCCTCAGTGTGCAGCCGGCACCAGCCCGGCACCCGCCTCGGTGTGCAACCGGCACCCGCCTCGGTGTGCAGCCGGCACCCGCCCGGCACCCGCCTCGGTGTGCAGCCGGCACCAGCCCGGCACCCGCCTCAGTGTGCAGCCGGCACCAGCCCGGCACCCGCCTCGGTGTGCAACCGGCACCCGCCTCGGTGTGCAGCCGGCACCAGCCCGGCACCCGCCTCGGTGTGCAGCCGGCACCCGCCCAGCACCCGCCTCGGTGTGCAGCCGGCACCCGCCCAGTACCAGCCTCGGGGAGAGCAGAGCTGGACGGGAGGCGACGGGGGAAGGAAGAACAAATGAGAGGGAAAGACAACGGGGTGAACTAAAGTCACGAATGTCAATGGAAAGATCCCCACTGACACCATCCGTCCCCAACCACTCCTCCATCCATCCCTTCCTCCCACATCCACCCATCCATCCCAAACCACTCCTCCACCCATCCCTTCCTCCCACATCCACCCATCCGTCCCCAACCACTCCTCCACCCATCCCTTCCTCCCCCACTGACACCATCCATCCCCAACCACTCCTCCATCCATCCCTTCCTCCCCCACTGACACCATCCGTCCCCAACCACTCCTCCATCCACCCCTGTGCGCACCCACCCATCCACCCGCCCGTCCATCCGTCCCCAACCACTCCTCCACCCACCCCTTCGTCCCACATCCACCCATCCCTGTGCACACCCACCCATCCGCCCATCCATCCCCAACCACTCCTCCACCCATCCCTTCCTCCCACATCCACCCATCCATCCCCAACCACTCCTCCACCCATCCCTTCCTCCCACATCCACCCATCCATCCCCAACCACTCCTCCACCCACCCCTTCCTCCCACATCCACCCATCCATCCCCAACCACTCCTCCACCCACCCCTTCCTCCCACATCCACCCATCCATCCCCAACCACTCCTCCACCCACCCCTTCCTCCCACATCCACCCATCCATCCCCAACCACTCCTCCACCCATCCCTTCCTCCCACATCCACCCATCCATCCCCAACCACTCCTCCAACCACCCCTTCCTCCCACATCCACCCATCCATCCCCAACCACTCCTCCATCCATCCCTTCCTCCCACATCCACCCATCCATCCCCAACCACTCCTCCACCCACCCCTTCCTCCCACATCCACCCATCCATCCCCAACCACTCCTCCACCCACCCCCTGTGCGCACCCATCCACCCACCCGACCTTCCATCCATCCCCAACCACTCCTCCACCCATCCCTTCCTCCCGCATCCACCCATCCATCCCCAACCACTCCTCCACCCACCCCTTCCTCCCGCATCCACCCATCCATCCCCAACCACTCCTCCACCCATCCCTTCCTCCCACATCCACCCATCCATCCCCAACCACTCCTCCATCCATCCCTTCCTCCCACATCCACCCATCCATCCCCAACCACTCCTCCATCCACCCCTTCCTCCCACATCCACCCATCCATCCCCAACCACTCCTCCATCCATCCCTTCCTCCCACATCCACCCATCCATCCCCAACCACTCCTCCACCCATCCCTTCCTCCCACATCCACCCATCCATCCCCAACCACTCCTCCACCCACCCCTGTGCGCACCCCTCCACCCACCCACCCGCCCGTCCATCCATCCCCAACCACTCCTCCACCCACCCCTGTGCGCACCCACCTGTCCATGCAGCCCCAGAAGCACCGAAACCACCATCTTCATACGCTCCCCCACCCATCCATCACACATGGCCAGCCACATCCATCCATCCAGGCATCCAAGACCTTACCCAGCATAGCCCCTGTCCCTGCCCCCCCGCAGAAGGGTTACCCAGACACGCACACGTCTGCCCTGCATCCCCCAAAACACCCATCCAGTCCGTAAACGCCATCCAACCCCATACGCATCCATCCCTCTATCCATCTGCTCCAGCCCCACCCACATCCCCATCCATCTCCTTATCCATCCATCCCCATACGCATCCATCCATCCCCATCCACTGCCATTAATCTATCCATCTGCTCCATCCCCATCCATCCCCATACGCATCCATCCCTCTATCCATCTGCTCCAGCCCCACCCACATCCCCATCCATCTCCTTATCCATCCATCCCCATACGCATCCATCCATCCCCATCCACTGCCATTAATCTATCCATCTGCTCCATCCCCATCCATCCCCATACGCATCCATCCCTCTATCCATCTGCTCCAGCCCCCCCCCACATCCCCATCCATCTCATTCATCCATCCCCATCCACATCCATCTGTCTCCTTATCCATCCATCCCCATCCACAGCCATTAATCTATCCATCTGCTCCATCCCCATACGCATCCATCCATCTCCTTTTCCACCCATCCGCATCCACATCTATCTGTCTCCTTATCCATCCATCCCCATCCACTGCCATTAATCTATCCATCTGCTCCATCCCCATCCATCCCCATACGCATCCATCCCTCTATCCATCTGCTCCAGCCCCACCCACATCCCCATCCATCTCCTTATCCACCCATCGCCATCCACAGCCATTAATCTATCCATTCGCTCCATCCCCATCGACATCCATCCATCTCCTTATCCATCGATCCCCATCCATCTCCTTGTCCATCCATCCCCATACTCGTCCGTTAATCAGTCTATCCATCCATGAGATCCCCTCCATCCATTAATCCATCCATCCCCACCGATTTCCATACACAGACATCCATCTATCTATTCATTCATTCATCCATGGTCCCGATTGGTGGCTGCTGTCCCGAACACACTGCAAAGCAAATGGGGTCAGGGGGAAGGAGCTGGTGCTCCGGGTCCAGCTGCTGACCTGTGACGGTGTCGGTGGAGATGGGACCGAGGCGCTTGCGGCCGGAGATGCCGTAGAGGTTGAACTTGTATCTGCGGGAGGGGGCCAGGCTGGTGACGGTGACCGTGCGGGATCCCCCGTCCACGGGCAGCGCCTGGGGTTTGCCCTCCGCGTCCTTGTACTGGAGGATGAAGGAGTCAAAGGTCCCCTCCTCCACGGTCCAGGAGAGCAGGGCGGAGTCGTGGGTGACACTGGAGGCTGAGAGCTGCCCCAGGCGTAGCTGCGTCCCGGCTCCCTTGTCCCGCGGCGCCGCGGCTGGAACAGAGAGACGGGGCACAGGGTGTGGAAGCGCTGGGTCAGGCATACGGGGCAGCCCCTGCCTCCTGGAGCAATGGGCTCAGGCTCTCTGCAGACCCAGGCAGCGTGGCTGGGATCGGAGCAGGAGGGCCGCCCTGGTGGGGGAGAGGGCACAGTGGGAGCAAAGCAGGTCCCCAGGGACAGGGGCAGAGACGTGGCTTGTGGGGCTGAGATCAGGGCAGGGGCCAGGCAGGTGTGGGGAGGAGCGATGGGTGGGGGGTAGGAAAGGGGTGGAAGCAGATTTGTGTGACCCCCCCCCCCAGCTCCCGGAGCCCCAGGCCGAGTCTCTGGGGGCCCTGCCCAATGGACGGCAGCTGACCCCGAGCCCCGCCCCAGGCCTGGCGTCGGGTGGGCACAGAGCAACGCCCCCCCCCCCGCTGGGCACTATCGAGGGGGCTGCGTGGGGCGGGTGACCTGGACAGGCAGCCCGGGGGCAGGGCCCAGCCGACAAGGGGACGGCCAGGCCCCCCCCGGCTTGGGAGCTGCAGACACAGGCCGGCTCAGGGGTCCCGGCTGTGCCCCACGGGCCCCGGAGGGGCTGGTGCTGCTCCGAGACGCCAGCTGCACGGACCCGGCAGCTCCAGCCCCGCGGTGACCAGCGTCCCACGGACAGAGCGCCGCCCGGCCCGGAGAAGAGCCAGCGAGCCCCAGGGGCCAGCGAGCCGGGGCCCGGCAGGAGCAGACCCTGCCCCCGGGCGATCATCGGGGGGACTCGGGTTTGAGACGCAGCAGCGCCTGTCGCAGGGGTACGGACATGCCAGGCGAGTCCGTGAGCACGGGGAGGGGGGAACCGGCTCCGTTCTCCACCTGTCCTGTGTGTTAACCCGACCGCACTGCACAGCAACGGGGGCGGGAGGGGAGGGGCTCGGCACACCCAGGCGTAGCCGCTGACCTGTGACGGCGTCGGTGGAGACGGGGCCGAGGCGCTTGCGGCCGGAGATGCCGTAGAGGTTGAACTTGTATCTGCGGGAGGGGGCCAGGTTGGTGACGGTGACCGTGCGGGATCCCCCGTCCACGGGCAGCACCTGGGGGTTGCCCTGCGCGTCCTTGTACTGCAGGAGGAAGGAGTCGAAGTCCCCGGCCTGGACGGTCCAGGAGAGCAGGACGGAGTCGTGGGTGACGTCGGAGGCCGAGAGCTCCCCCAGGCTGGGCTGGGCTGTGGGTACCTCCTTCTGCGCTGCTGTGGCAGGAACAGAGAGAGGGGGGTGAAGGCTGCAGCTGGGGTGTGGGGCGGCTCACCCGATCCTTGGGAAGCCGGATTATTCCCAGTGAGAGGGGATCTGCAGAGAGGATTAGTGGGGGGAGGGGGCAGGGAGCCCCAGGGACCGGCCCCAGGACACAGCCAAATCCTGACTCTGGGAAGGAGAGCTGGGGACAGACAGACGGAAGGACGGGACATGTCTGCAAAGAGGATCCCACATTCCTGGGTTCCCCGCAGCCACCCCGGCTCCATGGAGGGGTCGGCCCAGAGCGACCGGCACAAACCACGGGCAGAGCTGAGCTGAGACGGGAGAGAAGGGGGTGAACCAAAACCACCACCATCAATGGAAAGATCCCCAGTGACACCCAGCCAGCCCCATCCACACGCCCCCATCCCCATCATCCATTTTCATTCACATCCATCCACCTCCATTAATACCCAGTGTCGACCCGTCCCTTCCCACACATCCTGCTACCAGTCATTCATCCCACACACCCAGCCGCCCATCTTTTCAAACACATCCACCCTTCTACCCATCCATCTGTCCTTCCATCCGTTCCCAGATACAGCCCTCCATCCACCAACACACACCCCTCCATCCATCCACCAACACACCCCCCTCCATCCATCCACCAACACACACCCCTCCATCCATCCACCAACACACACCCCTCCATCCATCCACCAACACACACCCCTCCATCCATCCACCAACACCCCCCCCTCTATCCATCCATCTGTCCTTCCATCCGTTCCCAGATACACCCCTCCATCCACCAACACACACCCCTCCATCCATCCACCAACACACACCCCTCCATCCATCCACCAACACACACCCCTCCATCCATCCACCAACACACCCCCCTCCATCCATCCACCAACACACACCCCTCCATCCATCCACCAACACACACCCCTCCATCCATCCACCAACACCCCCCCCTCTATCCATCCATCTGTCCTTCCATCCGTTCCCAGATACAGCCCTCCATCCACCAACACACACCCCTCCATCCATCCACCAACACACCCCCCTCCATCCATCCACCAACACACACCCCTCCATCCATCCACCAACACACCCCCCTCCATCCATCCACCAACACACCCCCCTCCATCCATCCACCAACACACACCCCTCCATCCATCCACCAACACACCCCCCTCCATCCATCCACCAACACCCCCCCTCCATCCATCCACCAACACACCCCCCTCCATCCATCCACCAACACACCCCCCTCTATCCATCCACCAACACCCCCCCCTCCAACCATCCACCAACACACCCCCCTCCATCCATCCACCAACACCCCCCCTCCATCCATCCCCCAACACCCCCCCTCCATCCATCCACCACCACCCCCCCTCCATCCATCCACCAACACCCCCCCTCTATCCATCCATCTGTCCTTCCATCCGTTCCCAGATACAGCCCTCCATCCACCAACACACACCCCTCCATCCATCCACCAACACACCCCCCTCCATCCATCCACCAACACACACCCCTCCATCCATCCACCAACACCCCCCCTCCATCCATCCCCCCACACCCCCCCTCGATCCATCCACCAACACACCCCCCTCCATCCATCCACCAACACCCCCCTCTATCCATCCACCAACACACACCCCTCCATCCATCCACCAACACCCCCCCTCTATCCATCCACCAACACACACCCCTCTCTCCATCCACCAACACCCCCCCTCTATCCATCCACCAACACACCCCCCTCCATCCATCCACCAACACACACCCCTCCATCCATCCACCAACACACCCCCCTCCATCCATCCACCAACACACACCCCTCCATCCACCAACACACCCCTCCATCCATCCACCAACACACACCCCTCCATCCACCAACACACCCCCCTCTATCCATCCACCAACACCCCCCCTCCATCCATCCACCAACACACACCCCTCCATCCATCCACCAACACCCCCCCTCTATCCATCCACCAACACACCCCCCTCCATCCATCCACCAACACACCCCCTCTATCCATCCACCAACACACCCCCCTCCATCCATCCACCAACACACCCCCCTCCATCCATCCACCAACACCCCCCCTCCATCCATCCACCAACACACACCCCTCCATCCATCCACCAACACCCCCCCTCCATCCATCCACCAACACACCCCTCCATCCATCCACCAACACACACCCCTCCATCCACCAACACCCCCCCCTCTATCCATCCACCAACACCCCCCCTCTATCCATCCACCAACACACACCCCTCCATCCATCCACCAACACCCCCCCTCTATCCATCCACCAACACACCCCCCTCCATCCATCCACCAACACCCCCCCTCTATCCATCCACCAACACACCCCCCTCCATCCATCCACCAACACACCCCCCCTCCATCCATCCACCAACACCCCCCCTCCATCCATCCACCAACACACACCCCTCCATCCATCCACCAACACCCCCCCCTCCATCCATCCACCAACACACCCCTCCATCCATCCACCAACACACCCCCCTCCATCCATCCACCAACACACCCCCCTCCATCCATCCACCAACACACACCCCTCCATCCACCAACACACACCCCTCTATCCATCCACCAACACCCCCCCTCTATCCATCCACCAACACACACCCCTCTATCCATCCACCAACACACACCCCTCCATCCATCCACCAAGACACACCCCTCCATC
Organism: Mauremys mutica; assembly: GCF_020497125.1. NCBI lineage: Eukaryota > Metazoa > Chordata > Testudines > Geoemydidae > Mauremys > Mauremys mutica. The sequence continues at coordinate 2,696,960 of NC_059083.1, forward strand.
CATCCACCAACACACACCCCTCCATCCATCCACCAACACACACACGCTCTATCCATCCACCCACACACACGCTCTATCCATCCACCAACACACACCCCTCCATCCATCCACCAACACACCCCCTCCATCCATCCACCAACACACACCCCTCCATCCATCCACCAACACACCCCCCTCCATCCATCCACCAACACACCCCCCTCCATCCATCCACCAACACACACCCCTCTATCCATCCACCAACACACCCCCCTCCATCCATCCACCAACACACACCCCTCCATCCATCCACCAACACACCCCTCCATCCATCCACCAACACACCCCCCTCCATCCATCCCCCCCCACACCCCCCTCCATCCATCCACCAACACACCCCCCTCCATCCATCCACCAACACACACCCCTCTATCCATCCACCAACACACCCCCCTCCATCCATCCACCAACACACCCCCCTCCATCCATCCACCAACACACACCCCTCCATCCACCAACACACACCCCTCTATCCATCCACCAACACCCCCCCCTCTATCCATCCACCAACACACACCCCTCTATCCATCCACCAACACACACCCCTCCATCCATCCACCAAGACACACCCCTCCATCCATCCACCAACACACACCCCTCCATCCATCCACCAACACACACACGCTCTATCCATCCACCCACACACACGCTCTATCCATCCACCAACACACCCCCCTCTATCCATCCATCCACACACACCCCTCTATCCATCCACCAACACCCCCCCCTCTACCCATCCATCTGTCCTTCCATCCGTTCCCAGATACAGCCCTCCATCCACCAACACACACCCCTCTATCCATCCACCAACACACCCCTCCATCCATCCACCAACACACCCCCCTCCATCCATCCACCAACACACCCCCCTCCATCCATCCACCAACACCCCCCCTCTATCCATCCACCAACACACACCCCTCTATCCATCCACCAACACACCCCCCTCCATCCATCCACCAACACACCCCCCTCCATCCATCCACCAACACACACCCCTCCATCCATCCACCAACACACCCCTCCATCCATCCACCAACACACCCCCCTCCATCCATCCACCAACACACACCCCTCCATCCATCCACCAACACACCCCTCCATCCATCCACCAACACACCCCCCTCCATCCATCCACCAACACACCCCCCTCCATCCATCCACCAACACACCCCCCTCCATCCATCCACCAACACACACCCCTCTATCCATCCACCAACACACCCCCCTCCATCCATCCACCAACACACCCCCCTCCATCCATCCACCAACACACACCCCTCCATCCACCAACACACACCCCTCCATCCATCCACCAACACACCCCTCCATCCACCAACACCCCCCCTCTATCCATCCACCAACACACACCCCTCCATCCATCCACCAACACACCCCCCTCCATCCATCCACCAACACACCCCTCCATCCACCAACACCCCCCCCTCTTTCCATCCACCAACACACACCCCCTCCATCCATCCACCAACACACACCAAGCCATCCATCCACCAACACACACCCCTCCATCCATCCACTTACACACACCACTCCATCAATCTACCAACACACACCCCTCCATCCATCCACCAACACCAGACATCTATCCATCCACCAACACACACGCTCTATCCATCCACCAACACACACCCCTCCATCCATCCACCAACACACAACCCCTCCATCCATCCACCAACACACACCCCCCATCCATCCATCACCAACACCCCCCCTCTATCCATCCACCAACACACACCCCTCCATCCATCCACCAACACACCCCCCCTCCATCCATCCACCAACACACACCCCTCTATCCATCCACCCACACACACCCCTCCATCCATCCACCAACACCCCCCCCTCTATCCATCCACCAACACACACCCCTCTATCCATCCACCAACACACCCCCCTCCATCCATCCACCAACACACACCCCTCCATCCATCCACCAACACACACCCCTCCATCCATCCACCAACACACCCCCCTCCATCCATCCACCAACACACACCCCTCCATCCATCCACCAACACCCCCCCTCTATCCATCCACCAACACACCCCCCTCCATCCATCCACCAACACACCCCCCTCCATCCATCCACCAACACACCCCCCTCCATCCATCCACCAACACACCCCCCTCCATCCATCCACCAACACACACCCCTCCATCCACCAACACACACCCCTCCATCCATCCACCAACACACACCCCTCCATCCATCCACCAACACACACCCCTCCATCCATCCACCAACACACCCCCCTCCATCCATCCACCAACACACACCCCTCTATCCACCAACACACACCCCTCCATCCATCCACCAACACACACCCCTCTATCCATCCACCAACACACCCCCCTCCATCCATCCACCAACACACCCCCCTCCATCAATCCACCAACACACCCCCCTCCATCCATCCACCAACACACACCCCTCCATCCATCCACCAACACACCCACCTCCATCCATCCACCAACACACCCCCCTCCATCCATCCACCAACACACACCCCTCCATCCATCCACCAACACACACCCCTCCATCCACCAACACACACCCCTCCATCCATCCACCAACACCCCCCCCTCCATCCATCCACCAACACACCCCCCTCTATCCATCCATCTGTCCTTCCATCCGTTCCCAGATACAGCCCTCCATCCACCAACACACACCCCTCTATCCATCCACCAACACACCCCCCTCCATCCATCCACCAACACACCCCCCCACCATCCATCCACCAACACACCCCCCTCCATCCATCCACCAACACCCCCCCTCTATCCATCCACCAACACACACCCCTCTATCCATCCACCAACACACCCCCCTCCATCCATCCACCCACACACCCCCTCCATCCATCCACCAACACACACCCCTCCATCCATCCACCAACACACCCCTCCATCCACCAACACCCCCCCCACTATCCATCCACCAACACACACCCCTCCATCCATCCACCAACACACACCCCTCCATCCATCCACCAACACACCCCTCCATCCACCAACACCCCCCCCTCTATCCATCCACCAACACACACCCCTCCATCCATCCACCAACACACACCCCTCCATCCATCCACCAACACACACCCCTCCATCCATCCACCAACACACACCCCTCCATCCATCCACCAACACCCCCCCTCTATCCATCCACCAACACACACGCTCTATCCATCCACCAACACACCCCCCTCCATCCATCCACCAACACACACCCCTCCATCCATCCACCAACACACACCCCTCCATCCATCCACCAACACCCCCCCTCTATCCATCCACCAACACACACCCCTCCATCCATCCACCAACACACCCCCCTCTATCCATCCACCAACACACACCCCTCTATCCATCCACCCACACACACCCCTCCATCCATCCACCAACACACCCCCCTCTATCCATCCACCAACACACACCCCTCTATCCATCCACCAACACACCCCCCTCCATCCATCCACCAACACACACCCCTCCATCCATCCACCAACACACACCCTCCATCCATCCACCAACACACCCCCCTCCATCCATCCACCAACACACACCCCTCCATCCATCCACCAACACCCCCCCTCTATCCATCCACCAACACACCCCCCTCCATCCATCCACCAACACACCCCCCTCCATCCATCCACCAACACACCCCCCTCCATCCAACCACCAACACACACCCCTCAATCCAACCACCAACACACCCCCTCCATCCATCCACCAACACCCCACCCTCCATCCATCCACCAACACACACCCCTCCATCCATCCACCAACACACACCCCTCCATCCACCAACACACACCCCTCCATCCATCCACCAACACACACCCCTCCATCCATCCACCAACACACACCCCTCCATCCATCCACCAACACACCCCCCTCCATCCATCCACCAACACACACCCCTCTATCCACCAACACACACCCCTCCATCCATCCACCAACACACACCCCTCTATCCATCCACCAACACACACCCCTCCATCCATCCACCAACACACACCCCTCCATCCATCCACCAACACCCCCCCTCTATCCATCCACCAACACCCCCCCCTCTATCCATCCATCTGTCCTTCCATCCGTTCCCAGATACACCCCTCCATCCACCAACACACACCCCTCCATCCATCCACCAACACCCCCCCTCTATCCATCCACCAACACACACGCTCTATCCATCCACCAACACACACCCCTCTATCCATCCACCCACACACACGCTCTATCCATCCACCAACACACACACGCTCTATCCATCCACCAACACACACCCCTCCATCCATCCACCAACACACCCCCCTCTATCCATCCACCAACACACACTCCTCCATCCATCCACCAACACACACCCCTCTATCCATCCACCAACACACACCCCTCCATCCATCCACCAACACACACCCCTCTATCCATCCACCAACACACACTCCTCCATCCATCCACCAACACCCCCCCTCTATCCATCCACCAACACACACCCCTCCATCCATCCACCAACACACACCCCTCCATCCATCCACCAACACAAACCCCTCTATCCATCCACCAACACACACCCCTCTATCCATCCACCAACACACACACGCTCTATCCATCCACCAACACACACCCCTCCATCCATCCACCAACACACACCCCTCCATCCATCCACCAACACACACCCCTCTATCCATCCACCAACACACACCCCTCTATCCATCCACACTCACACACGCTCTATCCATCCACCAACACACACACGCTCTATCCATCCACCAACACACACCCCTCTATCCATCCACCAACACACACACGCTCTATCCATCCACCAACACACACCCCTCTATCCATCCACCAACACACACCCCTCTATCCATCCACCAACACACACACGCTCTATCCATCCACCAACACACACCCCTCCATCCATCCACCAACACACACCCCTCTATCCATCCACCAACACACACACGCTCTATCCATCCACCAACACACACCCCTCAATCCATCCACCAACACACCCCCTCTATCCAACCACCAACACACACACGCTCTATCCATCCACCCACACACACGCTCTATCCATCCACCAACACCCCCCCCTCTATCCATCCACGAACACCCCCCCCTACCCATCCATTTGTCCTTCCATCCGTTCCCAGATACAGCCCTCCATCCACCAACACACACCCCTCCATCCATCCACCAACACACACCCCTCCATCCATCCACCAACACACACCCCTCTATCCATCCACCAACACACACCACCCTCCATCCACCAACACACACCCCTCTATCCATCGACCAACACACCCCCCTCCATCCATCCACCAACACCCCCCCCTCCATCCACCAACACACACCCCTCTATCCATCGACCAACACCCCCCCCTCTATCCATCCACCAACACCCCCCCTCTATCCATCCACCAACACCCCCCCCTCTATCCATCCATCCACACACATCCCTCTATCCATCCACCAACACACACGCTCTATCCATCCACCAACACACCCCCCTCTATCCATCGACCAACACCCCCCCCTCTATCCATCCACCAACACCCCCCCTCTATCCATCCACCAACACACCCCCCTCTATCCATCCACCAACACACACCCCTCTATCCATCGACCAACACCCCCCCTCTATCCATCGACCAACACACCCCCCTCTATCCATCCATCCACACACACCCCTCTATCCATCCATCCACACACATCCCTCTATCCATCCACCAACACACACGCTCTATCCATCCACCAACACACACCCCTCTATCCATCCATCCACACACACCCCTCTATCCATCCATCCACACACACGCTCTATCCATCCATCCACACACACCCCTCTATCCATCCACCAACACCCCCCCCTCTATCCATCCATCCACACACACGCTCTATCCATCCACCCACACACACGCTCTATCCATCCACCAACACACACCCCTCTATCCATCCATCCACACACACGCTCTATCCATCCATCCATTCACACATCCCTTCTCTCATCTGTTGAATGATCAGTAGCCAGGGTCATAGACACCTGAGGCTTGGAAGTGTCTTGCTGGGATGGTCCTGGAGCGCTGACCAATGTCGCCACCACACTGCACAGCAAAGCAGGGTACAAGGGGAAGGGGCTCGGCACCCCCCGGAGCAGCCGCTGACCTGTGACGCTGTCGGTGGAGATGGGGCCGAGGCGCTTGCGGCCGGAGATGCCGTAGAGGTTGAACTTGTATCTGTGGGAGGGGGCCAGGTTGGTTATGGTGACCGTGCGGGATCCGCCATCCACAGGCAGCACCTGGGGTTTGCCCTGCGCGTCCTTGTACTCGAGGAGGAAGGAGTCGAAGTTCCCGGCCTGGACGGTCCAGGAGAGCAGGATGGAGTCGTGGGTGACGTCGGAGGCCGAGAGCTCCCCCAGGCTGGGCTGGGCCGTGGGTACTGCCTCCGTCGGTGCCGCGGCTGGAACAGAGAGAGGGGGGTGAAGGGCGCAGATCATTCCATGCGTTCCCCGATACAGCCCCCCATCCATCAACACGCATCTGTCCATCCGCTCCATCCCCATCCCTCTCCTTATCCATCCATCCCCATCCACATCCATCCATCTCCTTATCCATCCATCCCCACCCACATCCATTGATCTATTCATCCGCTCCATCCATCCCAATCCACATCCACATCCATCCATCTCCTTATCCATCTATCCTCATCCTCATCCATCCATCTCCTTATCCATCTATCCCCATCCCCATCCATCCATCTCCTTATCCATCTAACCCCATCCATATCCATCCATCTCCTTATCCATCAATCCACATACGCATCCATCCATCTATCCATCCGCTCCATCCCCATCCATCCACATCCACATCCATCTATCTCCTTATTCATTTATCCCCATCCACATCCATCCATCTCCTTATCCATCAATCCACATATGCATCCATCCATCTATCCATCCGCTCCATCCCCATCCATCCCCATCCACATCCATCCATCTCCTTATCCATCAATCCACATATGCATCCATCCATCTATCCATCCGCTCCATCCCCATCCATCCCCATACATATCCATCAATCCATGACCATGAATCCATCCATTACCATCCATACCAGTAGAAATCCATGTATCTGCTCATCCATCCATCCATTCCTCCCCAAAGACATCCATCCATCCATCCATCCACCACCACTGACAGCCTTCCATCTACCTATCCATCCATCCATGACCATCCCCATCCATCCATCCCCACTGATCCCTATAGACAGCCATCCATGTATCTTTTCATTCATTCATTCACTCCATACTCATCTATCTATTCATTCCATCTGCTTCATACACACTGATCTCTCTGTCTGTCTGTCAATCCACCCACACACTTCCATCCACACTCCTCCATCTGTTGAATGGCCGGTAGACAGGTCATGGAGGTTGGAATCAGGGAAGCATCCTCCCAGGAAGGTCCCCGCTGGGGCTGCTGTCCTCACCCACTGCAAAGCAAAGGGGGTGGGAGGGGAAGGGGCCGGCGTCACGGGAGCAGCCGCTGACCTGTGACGGTGTCGGTGGAGACGGGGCCGAGGCGCTTGCGGCCGGAGATGCCGTAGAGGTTGAACTTGTATCTGCGGGAGGGGGCCAGGTTGGTTACGGTGACCATGCGGGATCCCGCATCCACAGGCAGGGCCTGGGGTTTGCCCTGCGCGTCCTTGTACTGGAGGAGGAAGGAGTCAAAGTCCCCAGCCTGGACGGTCCAGGAGAGCAGGATGGAGTCGTGGGTGACGTCGGAGGCTGAGAGCTCCCCCAGGCTGGGCTGGGCCGTGGGTACTGCCTCCGTCGGTGCCGCGGCTGGAACAGAGAGAGGGGGGTGAAGGGCGCAGATCATTCGATGCGTTCCCAGATACAGCCCCCCATCCATCCACACGCATCTGTCCATCCGCTTCATTCCCATCCATCTTATCCATCCATCCCTCTCCTTATCCATCCATCCCCATCCACATCCATCCACCTCCTTATCCATCTATCCTCATCCACATCCATCCCTCTCCTTATCCATCCATCCCCATCCACATCCATCCATCTCCATCCCCATCCATCCCTCTCCTTATCCATCCATCCCCATCCACATCCATCTATCCTCATCCACATCCCTCCCTCTCCTTATCCATCCATCCACATCCATATCCATCCACCTCCTTATCCATCCATCTCCATCCCCATCCATCCCTCTCCTTATCCATCCATCCCCATCCACATCCATCCACCTCCTTATCCATCTATCCTCATCCACATCCATCCCTCTCCTTATCCATCCATCCCCATCCACATCCATCCATATCCTTATCCATCCATCTCCATCCACATCCATCCATCTCCTTATCCATCTATCCTCATCCACATCCATCCATCTCCTTATCCATCCATCCCCATCCCTATCCATCCCCGTCCACATCCATCCATCGCCATCCACATCCATCCGTCTCCTTATCCATCCATCCCCATCCACATCCATCCACCTCCTTATCCATCCATCCCCATCCCCATCCATCCATCTCCTTATCCATCAATCCTCATCCACATCCATCCATCTCCTTATCCATCTATCCTCATCCACATCCATCCATCTCCTTATCCATCCATCCCCATCCCTATCCATCCCCGTCCACATCCATCCATCTCCATCCACATCCATCCCTCTCCTTATCCATCCATCCCCATCCACATCCATCCATCTCCTTATCCATCCATCCCCATCCACATCCATCCATCTCCTTATCCATCTATCCCCATCTACATCCATCCCTCTCCTTATACATGCATCTCCATCCACATCCATCTACCTATCCATCCATCCATGACCATCCCCATCCATCCATCTCCACTGATCCCTATAGACAGCCATGCATGTATCTTTTCATTCATTCATTCACTCCATACTCATCTATCTATTCATTCCATCTGCTTCATACACACTGATCTCTCCATCTGTCTGTCAATCCACCACACACTTCCATCCACACTCCTCCATCTGTTGAATGGCCGGTAGACAGGTCATGGAGGTTGGAATCTGGGAAGCATCCTCCCAGGAAGGTCCCAGCCTAGTGGCCAGCATCCCTGCCACACTGCAAAGCAAAGGAGGTGGGAGGGGAAGGGGCCAGCATCACAGGAGCAGCCGCTGACCTGTGACGGTGTCGGTGGAGACGGGGCCGAGGCGTTTGCGGCCGGAGATGCCGTAGAGGTTGAACTTGTATCTGCGGGAGGGGGCCAGGTTGGTGACGGTGACCGTGCGGGATCCCCCGTCCATGGGCAGCGCCTGGGGTTTGCCCTGCGCGTCCTTGTACTGGAGGAGGAAGGAGTCGAAGTCCCCGTCCTGGACGGTCCAGGAGAGCAGGATGGAGTCGTGGGTGACGTCGGAGGCCAAGAGCTCCCCCAGGCTGGGCTGGGCCGTGGGTACTGCCTCCGTCGGTGCCGCGGCTGGAACAGAGAGAGGGGAGTGAAGGGCGCAGATCATTCCATGCGTTCCCAGATACAGCCCCCCATCCATCCACACGCATCTGTCCATCCGCTCCATCCCCATCCCTCTCCTTATCCATCCATCCCCATCCACATCCATCCATCTCCTTATCCATCCATCCCCATCCATCTCCTTATCCATCCATCCCCATCCACATCCATCCATCTCCTTATCCATCCACTTCCATCCATCTCCTTATCCATCCATCCACATCCATCCATCTCTTTATCCATCCACACCCATCCATCTCCTTATCCACCCATCCCCATCCACATCCATCCATCTCCTTATCCATCTATCCTCATCCACATCCATCCATCTCCTTATCCATTCATCCCCATCCCTATCCATCCCCGTCCACATCCATCCATCTCCATCCACATCCATCCCTCTCCTTATCCATCCATCCCCATCCATCCATCTCCTTATTCATCCATCCCCATACACATCCATCCATCTCCTTATCCATCCATCCATCCCCATCCACCCATCTATCCATCCATCCCCATACACATCAACCCATCAATCCAGCCGCTCCATCCCCATCCATCCCTCTCCTTATCCATCCATCCCCATCCACATCCATCCACCTCCTTATCCATCTATCCTCATCCACATCCATCCCTCTCCTTATCCATCCATCCCCATCCACATCCATCCATATCCTTATCCATCCATCTCCATCCACATCCATCCATCTCCTTATCCATCTATCCTCATCCACATCCATCCATCTCCTTATCCATCCATCCCCATCCCTATCCATCCCCGTCCACATCCATCCATCGCCATCCACATCCATCCGTCTCCTTATCCATCCATCCCCATCCACATCCATCCACCTCCTTATCCATCCATCCCCATCCCCATCCATCCATCTCCTTATCCATCAATCCTCATCCACATCCATCCATCTCCTTATCCATCTATCCTCATCCACATCCATCCATCTCCTTATCCATCCATCCCCATCCCTATCCATCCCCGTCCACATCCATCCATCTCCATCCACATCCATCCCTCTCCTTATCCATCCATCCCCATCCACATCCATCCATCTCCTTATCCATCTATCCCCATCTACATCCATCCCTCTCCTTATACATGCATCTCCATCCACATCCATCTACCTATCCATCCATCCATGACCATCCCCATCCATCCATCTCCACTGATCCCTATAGACAGCCATCCATGTATCTTTTCATTCATTCATTCACTCCATACTCATCTATCTATTCATTCCATCTGCTTCATACACACTGATCTCTCCATCTGTCTGTCAATCCACCCACACACTTCCATCCACACTCCTCCATCTGTTGAATGGCCGGTAGACAGGTCATGGAGGTTGGAATCTGGGAAGCATCCTCCCAGGAAGGTCCCAGCCTAGTGGCCAGCATCCCTGCCACACTGCAAAGCAAAGGAGGTGGGAGGGGAAGGGGCCAGCATCACAGGAGCAGCCGCTGACCTGTGACGGTGTCGGTGGAGACGGGCCGAGGCGTTTGCGGCCGGAGATGCCGTAGAGGTTGAACTTGTATCTGCGGGAGGGGGCCAGGTTGGTGACGGTGACTGTGCGGGATCCCCCGTCCACAGGCAGCGCCTGGGGTTTGCCCTGCGCGTCCTTGTACTGGAGGAGGAAGGAGTCGAAGTCCCCGTCCTGGACGGTCCAGGAGAGCAGGATGGAGTCGTGGGTGACGTCGGAGGCCGAGAGCTCCCCCAGGCTGGGCTGGGCCGTGGGTACTGCCTCCGTCGGTGCCGCGGCTGGAACAGAGAGAGGGGAGTGAAGGGCGCAGATCATTCCATGCGTTCCCAGATACAGCCCCCCATCCATCCACACGCATCTGTCCATCCGCTCCATCCCCATCCCTCTCCTTATCCATCCATCCCCATCCACATCCATCCATCTCCTTATCCATCCATCCCCATCCATCTCCTTATCCATCCATCCCCATCCACATCCATCCATCTCCTTATCCATCCACTTCCATCCATCTCCTTATCCATCCATCCACATCCATCCATCTCTTTATCCATCCACACCCATCCATCTCCTTATCCACCCATCCCCATCCACATCCATCCATCTCCTTATCCATCTATCCTCATCCACATCCATCCATCTCCTTATCCATCCATCCCCATCCCTATCCATCCCCGTCCACATCCATCCATCTCCATCCACATCCATCCCTCTCCTTATCCATCCATCCCCATCCATCCATCTCCTTATTCATCCATCCCCATACACATCCATCCATCTCCTTATCCATCCATCCATCCCCATCCACCCATCTATCCATCCATCCCCATACACATCAACCCATCAATCCAGCCGCTCCATCCCCATCCATACCCATCCACGTCCATTCGTCTATCCATTCGCTCCATCCCCATCCATCCCCAAACACATCCATCTATCAATCCATGACCATCAACCCATCCATTCCCATCCATACCAGTAGACATCCATGTATCTGCTCATCCATCCATCCATTCCTCCCCATAGACATCCATCCATCCATCCACCCCCACTGACAGTCTTCCATCTACCTATCCATCCATCCATGACCATCCATATCCATCCATCCCCACTGATCCCTATAGACAGCCATCCATGTATCTTTTCATTCATTCATTCACTCCATACTCATCTATCTATTCATTCCATCTGCTTCATACACACTGATCTCTCTGTCTGTCTGTCAATCCGCCCACACACTTCCATCCACACTCCTCCATCTGTTGAATGGCCGGTAGACAGGTCATGGAGGTTGGAATCTGGGAAGCATCCTCCCAGGAAGGTCCCTGCTGGTGGCTGCTGTCCTCACCCACTGCAAAGCAAAGGGGGTGGGAGGGGAAGGGGCCGGCGTCACGGGAGCAGCCGCTGACCTGTGATGGCGTCGGTGGAGATGGGGCCGAGGCGCTTGCGGCCGGAGATACCGTAGAGGCTGAACTTGTATCTGCGGGAGGGGGCCAGGTTGGTGACGGTGACCGTGCGGGATCCCCCTTCCACGGGCAGCGCCTGGGGTTTGCCCTGCGCGTCCTTGTACTGGAGGAGGAAGGAGTCGAAGTCCCCAGCCTCGATGCTCCAGGAGAGAATGATGGAGTCGTGGGTGACGTCGGAGGCCGAGAGCTCCCCCAGGCTGGGCTGGGCCATGGGTACCTCCTCCGTCGGTGCCGCGGCTGGAACAGAGAGAGGGGGGTGAAGGGCGCAGATCATTCGATGCGTTCCCAGATACAGCCCCCCATCCATCAACACGCATCTGTCCATCCGCTCCATCCCCATCCCTCTCCTTATCCATCCATCTCCATCCACATCCATCCATCTCCTTATCCATTCATCCCCATCCATCTCCTTATCCGTCCATCCCCATCCACATCCATCCATCTCCTTATCCATCCACATCCATCCATCTCCTTATCCATCCATCCCCATCCATCCATCTCTTTATCCATCCACACGCATCCATCTCCTTATCCACCCATCCCCATCCACATCCATCCATCTCCTTATCCATCCACATCCATCCATCTCCTTATCCATCCATCCCCATCCACATCCATCCATCTCCTTATCCATCCATCCCCATCCATCCCCATCCACATCCATGCATCTCCTTATCCATCTATCCTCATCCTCATCCATCCATCTCCTTATCCATCCATCCCCATCCCTATCCATCCCCGTCCACATCCATCCATCTCCATCCACATCCATCCCTCTCCTTATACATCAATCCCCATCCATCTCCTTATCCATCCATCCTCATCCACATCCATCCATCTTCTTATCCAACTTTCCCCATCCCCATCCATCCATCTCCTTATCCATCTATCCCCATACACATCCATCCACTCCATCCCCATACACATCAACCCACCAATCCAGCCCCTCCATCCCCATACACATCCATCTATCCCCATCCACTTCCATTCGTCTATCTATTCGCTCCATCCCCATCCTTCCCGAAACACATCCATCTATCCATGACCATCAATCCATCCATTACCATCCATACCAGTAGACATCCATGTATCTGCTCATCCATCCATCCACTCCTCCCCATAGACATCCATCCATCCATTCACCCCCACTGACAGTCTTCCATCTACCTATCCATCCATCCATGACCATCCCCATCCATCCATCCCCACTGATCCCTATAGACAGCCATCCATGTATCTTTTCATTCATTCATTCACTCCATACTCATCTATCTATTCATTCCATCTGCTTCATACACACTGATCTCTCCGTCTGTCTGTCAATCCACCCACACACTTCCATCCACACTCCTCCATCTGTTGAATGGCCGGTAGACAGGTCATGGAGGTTGGAATCTGGGAAGCATCCTCCCAGGAAGGTCCCCGCTGGGGCTGCTGTCCTCACCCACTGCAAAGCAAAGGGGGTGGGAGGGGAAGGGGCCGGCATCCCGGGAGCAGCCAGTGACCTGTGACGGTGTCGGTGGAGACGGGGCCGAGGCGATTGCGGCCGGAGATGCCGTAGAGGCTGAACTTGTATCTGCGGGAGGGGGCCAGGTTGGTTACGGTGACCGTGCGGGATCCCCCGTCCACAGGCAGCGCCTGGGGTTTGCCCTGTGCGTCCTTGTACTGGAGGAGGAAGGAGTCGAAGTCCCCGGCCTTGACGGTCCAGGAGAGCAGGATGGAGTCGTGGGTGACATCGGAGGCCGAGAGCTCCCCCAGGCTGGGCTGGGCCGTGGGTACTGCCTCCGTCGGTGCTGCGGCTGGAACAGAGAGAGGGGGGTGAAGGGCGCAGATCATTCCATGCGTTCCCAGATACAGCCCCCCATCCATCCACACGCATCTGTCCATCCACTCCATTCCCATCCCTCTCCTTATCAATCCATCCCCATCCACATCCATCCATCTCCTTATCCATCCATCCCCATCCACATCCATCCATCTCCTTATCCATCCATCCCCATCCATCTCCTTATCCATCCATCCCCATACACATCCATCCACTCCATCCCCATACACATCAACCCATCAATCCAGCCGCTCCATCCCCATACACATCCATCCATCCCCATCCACGTTCATTCGTCTATCCATTCGCTCCATCCCCATCCATTCCCAAACACATCCATCTATCCATGACCATCAATCCATCCATTCCCATCCATACCAGTAGATATCCATGCATCTGCTCATCCATCCATCCATTCCTCCCCATAGACATCCATCCATCCACCCCCACTGACAGCCTTCCATCTACCTATCCATCCATCCATGACCATCCCCATCCATCCATCCCCACTGATCCCTATAGACAGCCATCCATGTATCTTTTCATTCAATCATTCACTCCATACTCATCTATCTATTCATTCCATCTGCTTCATACACACTGATCTCTCCGTCTGTCTGTCAATCCACCCACACACTTCCATCCACACTCCTCCATCTCTTGAATGGCCGGTAGACAGGTCATGGAAGTTGGAATCTGGGAAGCATCCTCCCAGGAAGGTCCCCGCTGGTGGCTGCTGTCCTCACCCACTGCAAAGCAAAGAGGGTGGGAGGGGAAGGGACCAGCATCCCAGGAGCAGCCGCTGACCTGTGACGGTGTCGGTGGAGATGGGGCCGAGGCGCTTGCGGCCGGAGATGCCGTAGAGGTTGAACTTGTATCTGCGGGACGGGGCCAGGTTGGTGACGGTGACCGTGCGGGATCCCCCATCCACGGGCAGCGCCTGGGGTTTGCCCTGTGCGTCCTTGTACTGGACGAGGAAGGAGTCGAAGTCCCCGGCCTGGACCGTCCAGGAGAGCAGGGTGGAGTCGTGGGTGACGTCGGAGGCCGAGAGCTCCCCCAGGCTGGGCTGGGCCGTGGGTACTGCCTCCGTCGGTGCCGCGGCTGGAACAGAGAGAGAGGGGTGAAGGGCGCAGATCATTCCATGCGTTCCCCGATATAGCCCCCCATCCATCAACACGCATCTGTCCATCCGCTCCATCCCCATCCATCCATCTCCTTATCCATCCATCCCCATCCATCCATCTCCTTATCCATCCCCATCCATCCATCTTCTTATTCATCCATCCCCATCCACAACCATCCATCTCCTTATCCATCCACATCCATCCATCTCCTTATCCTCCCATCCCCATCCACATCCATCCATCTCCTTATCCATCTATCCCCATCCACATCCATCCATCTCCTTATCCATACATCCATCTCCATCCACCCATCTATCCATCCATCCCCATCCACATCCATCCACTCCATCCCCATACACATCAACCCATCAATCCAGCCACTCTATCCCCATACACATGCATCTATCCATGACCATCAATCCATCCATTCCCATCCATACCAGTAGATATCCATGCATCTGCTCATCCATCCATCCATTGCTCCCCAAAGACATCCATCCATCCATCCATCCACCCCCACTGACAACCTTCCATCTACCTATCCATCCATCCATGACCATCCCCATCCATCCATCCCCACTGATCCCTATAGACAGCCATCCATGTATCTATTCATTCATTCACTCCATACTCATCTATCTATTCATTCCATCTGCTTCATACACACTGATCTCTCCGTCTGTCTGTCAATCCACCCACACACTTCCATCCACACTCCTCCATCTGTTGAATGGCCGGTAGACAGGTCATGGAGGATGGAATCTGGGAAGCATCCTCCCAGGAAGGTCCCCGCTGGGGCTGCTGTCCTCACCCACTGCAAAGCAAAGGGGGTGGGAGGGGAAGGGGCTGGCGTCACGGGAGCAGCCATTGACCTGTGACGGTGTCAGTGGAGACGGGTCCGAGGCGCTTGCGGCCGGAGATGCCGTAGAGGTTGAACTTGTATCTGCGGGAGGGGGCCAGGTTGGTGACGGTGACCGTGCGGGATCCCCCATCCACGGGCAGCGCCTGGGGTTTGCCCTCCGCGTCCTTGTACTGGAGGAGGAAGGAGTCGAAGTTCCCGGCCTGGATGGTCCAGGAGAGCAGGATGGAGTCGTGGGTGACGTCGGAGGCCGAGAGCTCCCCCAGGCTGGGCTGGGCCGTGGGTACCTCCTCCGTCGGTGCCGCGGCTGGAACAGAGAGAGGGGAGTGAAGGGCGCAGATCATTCGATGCGTTCCCAGATACAGCCCCCCATCCATCAACACGCATCTGTCCATCCGCTCCATCTCCATCCCTCTCCTTATCCATCCATCCCCATCCACATCCATCCATCTCCTTATCCATCGATCCTCATCCACATCCATCTCTCTCCTCATCCATCCATCCTCATCCACATCCATCCATCTCCATCCCCATCCATCCCTCTCCTTATCCATCCATCCTCATCCATCTCCTTATCCATCCATCCCCATCCACATTCATCCATCTCCTTATCCATACATCCATCCCCATCCATCTCCTTATCCATCCATCCCCATCCACATCCATCAATCTCCTTATCCATCCATCCCCATCCACATTCATCCATCTCCTTATCCATACATCCATCCCCATCCATCTCCTTATCCATCCATCCCCATCCACATCCACATCCATCCACTCCATCCCCATACACATCAACCCATCAATCCAGCCGCTCCATCCCCATACACATCCATCCATCCCCATCCACGTTCATTCGTCTATCCATTCACTCCATCCCCATCCATTCCCAAACACATCCATCTATCAATCCATGACCATCAATCCATCCATTCCCATCCATACCAGTAGACATCCATGCATCTGCTCATCCATCCATCCATCCATCCACCCCCACTGACAGCCTTCCATTTACCTATCCATCCATCCATGACCATCCCCATCCATCCATCCCCACTGATCCCTATAGACAGCCATCCATGTATCTTTTCATTCAATCATTCACTCCATACTCATCTATCTATTCATTCCATCTGCTTCATACACACTGATCTCTCTGACTGTCTGTCAATCCACCCACACACTTCCATCCACACTCCTCCATCTGTTGAATGGCCGGTAGACAGGTCATGGAGGTTGGAATCTGGGAAGCATCCTCCCAGGAAGGTCCCCGCTGGGGCTGCTGTCCTCACCCACTGCAAAGCAAAGGGGGTGGGAGGGGAAGGGACCAGCATCCCGGGAGCAGTCAGTGACCTGTGATGGTGTCGGTGGAGATGGGGCCGAGGCGCTTGCGGCCGGAGATGCCGTAGAGGTTGAACTTGTATCTGCGGGAGGGGGCCAGGTTGGTGACGGTGACCGTGCGGGATCCCCCGTCCACGGGCAGCGCCTGGGGTTTGCCCTGCGCGTCCTTGTACTGGACGAGGAAGGAGTCGAAGTCCCCGGCCTGGACGGTCCAGGAGAGCAGGGTGGAGTCGTGGGTGACGTCAGAGGCTGAGAGCTCCCCCAGGCTGGGCTGGGCGGTGGGTACCGCCTCCGTCGGTGCCGCGGCTGGAACAGAGAGAGGGGAGTGAAAGGCGCAGATCACTGTCTGGGATAAAAGGCAACAATTGGTGGGAAGAGAAAGCAGAAGAGTGGAGAAAAAAATAAAGACTCAAATGCGAAAAAAGAAATAATGAATGAGGAAGGAGGGGAAACGTACGAGGAAACGGAAGAGAGAAAAGGGGGAAGCAGCAAAGGAAGAAAGAGGAAGGAAAGTAGAAGAAAGAATCCGAGGGAAGTGGGGAGACAGAGAGAGAGAGATCGGGAAGGGAAGGGGAGAATGAAAGCATGAGAGGGAGGAAACAGAAGAATGGTGGACAAGGAATGTTGAACAAACAGCGTAGAGGAAGGAAAGGAGAGAACTGGATGGAGCAGATAGAGAGTGAAAGCAGAGGAGAAGGAGATATGAGGAGTAGGTTGGTGAGGGGATGGGATGGGATCCCTAGATTCAGAGACGATGGACAGAGAGAAAGAAGGAGAGGCAGAAGGAAAGGCGCAAACTATCTGGAAGGCAGAAGCAGGACACTGAAGGAGCTCAAAGAAGGACATTGTATGGACAGATGGTAGAAAGGTTAGAAAGAGCCGTTGCCTGAGATTGAGAGAAGCTGAAGGCAGAAAGAGAGAGAGGGTGGAAGGAGACGGAGCGTGGAAGGAGAAGGAGGACGCAGCCCCAGGACCCTGGGGAGAGGTTGGAGGCCGGGTGCTCAGCACAGACAGACACACAGCGCACGCCCGTGCTGTGGGTTGTAGTGATGAGCAAGGGCACAAGCGGTGCTGGAAAGAGATGTGAAGGTTGAGGAGCCAGAGCAGCCGAGAGACCCAGGCATCTGGGCGCAGCCGCTGACCTGTGACGGCGTCGGTGGAGACGGGGCCGAGGCGCTTGCGGCCGGAGACGCCGTAGAGGTTGAACTTGTATCTGCGGGAGGGGGCCAGGTCATGGAGGTGGAGGGAGCGCAGGGCACCGTCCACAGGCAGCGCCCGGGGGTTGCCCTCTGCGTCCCGGTACTGGAGGATGAAGGAGTCGAATGTCCCCTCCTCCACAGTCCAGGAGAGGTCGATGGAGTCGTGGGCTGCGTTGGCCGCTGACAGCTCCCCCAGGCGGAGCTGCGTCCCAGCTGCCTGGTCCCGCGGTGCCACGGCTGGAAGAGAGATTGCGGGGGTGAGGGGCATGGCCACTCGCCGAGTCCAATGAGGGACAATGAACCAGAGAGAGCAAGGGCAGGGCATGCTGGGGGCTCCTCCCCATTACCCAGGGACCTGCAGGGCGTGAAAAGTTAAGCGGGGAGGTCGCATGGGAGCAAAAAGGAGAAATGGGATGCGGAGATGGGGGCCTGGGTGACCCTGACTGTATCCTGAATGGGATAGATGGATAGATGGATGGAGATGTGGGTACATGATGGAGATGGATGGATGGATGCTGTGGGTGGATGGATGGATGGAGGTGTGGCTGCATGTTGGGGATGGATGGGTGGATGGATGGATGGAGGTGTGGGTACATGTTGGGGATGGATGGATGCTGTGGGTAAATGGATGGATGGAGGTGTGGGTACATGTTGGAGATGGATGGATGGAGGTGTGGGTACATGTTGGAGACAGATGGATGCTGTGAGTGGATGGATGGATGGTGGCCAGCTGGCTGGCTGGCTGCTGTGGGTGGATGGATGGATGAATGGATGCTGGAGATGGATAGAGGTGTG
Source organism: Mauremys mutica (assembly GCF_020497125.1). NCBI lineage: Eukaryota > Metazoa > Chordata > Testudines > Geoemydidae > Mauremys > Mauremys mutica. The sequence goes on from NC_059083.1 coordinate 2,716,635, forward strand.
GGTACATGTTGGAGATGGATGGATGCTGTGGGTGGGTGGATGGATGGATGGATGGAGGTGTGGGTAGATGTTGCAGATGGATGGATGGATGGATGGGTTGATGGATGGACGGAGGTGTGGCTGCATGCAGGAGATGGATGGATGCTATGGATGGATGGATGGATGGATGGATAGAGGTGTGGGTACATGTTGGAGATGGATGGATGGAGGTGTGGGTACATGTTGGAGATGGATGGATGCTGTGGATGGAGATGGATGGATGGATAGAGGTGTGGGTACATGTTGGAGATGGATGGATGGATGGAGGTGTGGGTACATGTTGGAGATGGATGGATGCTGTGGGTGGATGGATGGATGGATGGATGGAGGTGTGGGTACATACTGGAGATGGATGGATGGATGCTGTGTGTGGATGGATGGATGGATGGAGGTGTGGGTAGATGTTGGAGATGGATGGATGGATGGATGGAGGTGTGGCTGCATGCGGGAGATGGATGGATGGGTGGATGGATGGATGGATAGAGGTGTGGGTACATGTTGGAGATGGATGGATGGA